>NC_053144.1:37245459-37397023 GCF_016808335.1 Panicum virgatum | reverse complement strand
AATCCCCTACCTTGAACTGTAAAGGATCTCTTCTTTGTCTGCATAACTTTTCTGTCTTGATTGGGCTACTTTAAGATTAGCCTGGATAACTTTGACTTTCTCTTCTGCCTCAGTAACTAGATCTGGCCCAAATACTTTGCGTTCTCCAGCTTGTGACCAACTCAAAGGAGTTCGACACCTTTGACCGTATAACGCTTCAAATGGTGCCATTTGCAAGCTGGATTGATAACTGTTATTATATGAACTCTGCCAGTGCTAGGCATTTATCCCAGTTCTTGCCATATTGAATAGCACATGCCCTCAACATGTCTTCAGGATTTGATTGATTCACTCAGTTTGACCATCAGTTTGATGATAAGCTGAACTACGAATCAATTTAGTTTCAAGGGATTCTTGCAATTGCACCCAGAAACATGCAATAAACTGGAGCTCCACGATCCGAAATGATCGTCTTTGGAACTCCATGTAGATGGACAATCTGGTCGAGATAAATCTATGCATACTCTTGGCAGAATAAGTTGTATTTAAGGAATAAAATGAGTAGTCTTGGTGAGTCTATCAACGATTACCCAAATAGAATCATGCTTTGCGAAGTGTGGGTAAGCCAACAATAAAATCCATGATGATGTCCTCCCATTTCCAGGATGGAATGGGTAAAGGTTGGAGAGTACCAGCTACTTTCAAGTGACTAGCTTTAACTCTTTGACAGACATCACACTCAGAAAACATATTTGGCGATCTCTCTTTTCATTCGAGTCCACCAAAAATTCTGTTTAAGATCCTGGTACATCTTGGTACTACCGGGATGAATCAAAAACTTTGATAGATGAGCTTTCATCAAGGATTTGTTTTCTAAGCTGGTGATTCTTGGGTACAACAAGACGAAATTCAAACCATAGAACCCTTTATGATCCACTCGGAAACACTTGTACTTTGCTTCCCCTTGGGATAACTTTTCCTTGATGATTTTGATACCTTCATCATGTAATTGTGCCATGATGATGCTATCATGAAGTGTAGGCTCGACAGCTATATGGTTTAGACTTCCTTGAGGTACCATTTCTAGATTTAGTTTCATCATTTCCTGGCATAGATTTTCGTTGAATGGCTCTACAAATAGACAATGACATTGTGACTTGCGGCTGAGTGCATCCACAACCACATTAGCCTTTCCTGGATGATAATGCACTTCTAAATCATAATCTTTTATTAACTCTAGCCAGCGTCTCTGCCTCATATTGAGATCAGCTTGGGTGAAGATATACTTGAGACTCTAATGGTCAGTGTAAATGTTATAGTGAGTTCCCATAAGATGATGTCTCCAAAGCTTAAGAGCGTCTATAACAGCTGCTAACTCCAGATCATGTGTTGGATAATTCTTCTCATGTTCCGGAGAGCTCTTGATGCATAAGCAATAACTTGGTTGTCTTGCATAAGTACACAACCAAGTCCCGTACCAGAAGTATCACAATAGACATCAAAAGGTTTGGTACTGTCCGGTGTAGCCAATACTGGAGTAGTAGTCAATCATGCTTTGAGAGTTTGAAAGGCTTCTTCACATTTATCATTCCAAACAAATTTCACTCCTTTCTTTAATAACTCCATCATAGGCTTGGCTATTCTGGAGAATTCAGGAATGAATTGACGATAGTATCCAGCTAAACCAAGAAAACTGCGAATTTGATGAACTGAAGTAGGAGATTCCCAATCCATCACTTCTTGCACTTTAGTTGGATCAACTGATATACCATCACTGGAGATAGTATGGCCTAAAAATTTCACACTATCCAGCCAAAATTCACACTTGGAGAATTTGGCATATAGATGATGATCTCGTAATCGCTGAAGAACGATACGTAAATGTTGAGCATGATCTTCTTCATTCTTGGAGTAGATCAAAATGTCATCGATGAATACCACAACAAATTTATCCAACTCCGGCATGAAGACTGAATTCATCTGGTACATAAAATATGCCGGGGCATTGGTAAGACCAAAAGACATAACCAGATACTCATAGAGTCCATATCTGGTCGAGAAAGCTATTTTTGGAATATCACAGGGCTTGATTTTTATTTGATGGTAGCCAGAACGAAGATCAATCTTAGAGAAAACCTTGGCTCCAGCTAACTGATTAAACAGGATATCAATGCGGGGAAGAGGACTTATTTTTAATAGTGACCTCATTGAGTGGTCGATAGTCAACACATAGCCTCAAACTATTGTCCTTCTTCTTCACAAATAGGGCTGGACATCCCCACGGTGAAGCACTTGGAGTATAAAACCTTTGTCAAGAAGGTCTTGAATTTTCAATTCTGCCAACTCATTTGGAGGCATTCGGTACGACCTTTTAGAAATAGGGGCGGTACCGGGGTTGAAGCTCAATAATGAACTCGATATCTCTATCAGGGGGCATTCCAGGTAAATCATCTGGAAATACATCCACATACTCACACACAACAAGAATATCTTCAATTTTAATTTCTTTTGTGGCATAGGCACAAGAGTTGAAGCACTCTCGTTGTGGCAGATAGAGTATGGTGGCTCCTTGATATGGTGAATCTATCTCGATAGCTCGGGAAGAGGTATCTAACAGTACTTTATGTCTAGTCATCCAATCCATGCCCAAAATAACATCCATGCCTTCTAAGTTCAGTAAGATCAAATCTGTCTTTATCGCTTTGCTACCCAACTTAATTGGCACATATCTAATAATTTGATTGGAAGCTATCTTCCCACCAGGGGTTGCTATCATGAAAGATCCCTTGGTATGACAAAAATCCAATCGTATTCTTGCTCCAAATTTGGCACTTAAAAACTATGAGTTGCACAAGAATCAAATAATATGACTGCGGGTTTATTGTGGATAGAAAGTACCCGACATGACTGGTGCTCCTTCGGGAAGCTCTGCAAGAGTAGTGAAGTTAACTCGCCCCTGCCGGACTTGCACCATTTGCTTCTTGCCCTTGCCCTTGTTGTTCTGATTGGAGTTCTGCCCTGGATCAGACCTCTTGGGTTGCGGGCAATTTCTGGCGAAATGATCAGTATTGCCGCAGTTAAAGCATTGATTGTTGCCAATCCCACGATTGAATTGTGGGGTATTTGGCCTTGGGCCAAACTCCTGCGACTGCTGAATGACTGGAGGTCTGAATCCTCCCTGTTGCTGAGGCGGCCTAAAAACAAATCTGTCCGTTGGGGCATTTCTCTGTGGAGGTCTGGGTGGAGTGTTCTGCACTAGACGATACCTCGGTGGCTGAGCACTCGAGGGTCCTGTTGGTGCCTTTCGCTTTTCTCGGCGCGATGTGCTGTGATACAATCCTCTTGAGTAATGGCCATATTGATTAGCTCACTATAAGTATTTGGCTAAACCAGGTTCAGGCGTTCCTTGAGCTTGGTATTAAGGCCACGACGAAAACGGTCACGCTTCTTGGCGTCAGTATCTGCATGATGGCCCGCATACTGGCACAGATGATTGAAGGCCTGTGCATACTGAAGAACAGTGCGGGTTCCTTGATTCAAAGCCAAGAACTCATTCAACTCTCTTTCAATCAATCCCTCAAGAATATGATGTGTCCGAAAAGCATTTCGGAATTCCTCCCAAGAGATAACATGTCCAACAGGCTGCATAGCACAATAGTGATCCCACCAAATACGGGCGGTGCCACGAAGCTGTTGGGTGGCAAACTGTGCTTTGTTCGCATCAGCACAAGGTACCGCTAGCAAGGCAAACTTGGACTCAATAGTACGGAGCTAAGCATCAGTGTCCAAAGGTTCATCAGTTCTGCTGAACAACAGAGGTTGGGTACCAAAGAATTCCTGGTAACCCGCGGGTTGTGCATCACGTCCTCCATGCTGCTTGCGTGGCTGATTCTGCTGCCCTTGGACCAGCTGGCGAAGCAATTCGGTTTGCATGGCCATTAACTCGGCCAGATTCGGTGGTGGTGGCGGTGGCTGCTGAGACCCACTGTCAGTCTCACGGCCGAAGCCTTCAGGCGATCCACGAGTATGACCAATCATCTATAATTATGGAAGACATCCATTAGATACATTTTTCTTGCTCCCAAAATCAATGGTACGTGCAAAGATCATACATTGGATATCAAAATCAACAGAATTTAGCTAGATTCAGTGTAACACAATATGCACAACACATATTTGTTCAACCAACATAACTCAGAATTAGTCAGCTGTTAGATGACTTCATACTCTTTCATTTCGATATGCATCAAACAGCTTAGAAATGCACCGATGAAAGATAAGAATTTGGCAAGTAGAAAGATCAAGATTCCAACTGATAGCCATTATTTTTATTACAACCAAGGTAGTCTTTATAGTACACACCTAGCCCTCAAGCTTCCTTACCACATATACTACAACAAGTGGTACTCCTTCCTAGGGCTATTTTACAACATCTTCTTCCCTATGTACGTATACTACAACAGGAAAAACACATGCTATCTAGGACAAGCCTAAGGTGCCTAAAAGTCGTCGAGGTTGCCCACAGAGGAAGCACTGCCGGAGGAAGAGTCGTCCGGCTGAGGGTTAGGCTCGGCAAGCGCGTGCTCTTGAATCTATATCAGAAACTCCCTCAATCTCCTCTGGGTCTTCTTGCTGCTGTAGGCTCGGCTGGAACAACTGGGGGTATTGGCTGCTCATGGAGCATACCAATATGGGCCATAGCATCATCCAGATCTGCTTGGAGCTCATGAACCTGCCCCTGAAGAAAACCAATCACTGTGTTGCGCTGCACTATCTCAGCACCATGCTCCAGAATCTGAAGCTCAAACTGTGCAATGGCATGATCTCTCCCAGCAACAGCCTCATTAAGCCCCTAAATCTGAGTGTCTCTCAAACGAAGACTCGCTGGAAAGTCTGGGCCAAGTCTATCACCTGATCCATGTGCCTCTGCTGCAGAATCTGATAGTGGGACTGAGCATTCATATACCTGGTCACTGCCTGAATAGTCTCCTCAACTACATCTTCCCACTAAGTGTCCCAAAGTGGGTGGTCCTGAAGAGCCACTCTGCATTGCCAGCATTGACTGCCGGAAACAAACCAATAGGATAAGCAGCTACTTCCTCGGGATGGTGCTCACAAAAAGTAGTGATACCTTGAGAGCTGCTGTCTCAAAAGCGTCCACAAGACGATACCCAATCACCTCAATCTCAATAGGCGGCCACTCCAAGGTGGGGTGCTGAGGAATGGTCATGGTAACTCTACTCTTCTGAATCCCATCCTCAGAAAACTGGCGTCCCTTGTACCGGGGGTGGGTCTGGGTAGTGGAAATACGGAGTGTATCCCACAAAATCCTTGGAAAGCCCTCCCAGTATAGGCAATCAGTATGAGCACATCCCTCCCCATCCAAAAGACATTGTGACAGTCCACCATCTGAATCAAAAAGGATTCAAATGTGAGTAATATGATTATCTCAAGACTTCTCAAATATAACTTTAAGAAGACTGCGGAAAAATGTGATTCTAACTCAAAAGTTTACAAGGCTCAAGAAGTAAACAAACCACAATTGGTACTGGTTCATCATTTTAGATTCTATGGAATGAAAAGATCATCAAGACATCAAGATGGAACTAGGATAAAGACATGACTCAAACTTCCTCTCTCAAACCATAGACTTCTTGGGTTTAATCTAAGTGCTCTAATAACATGCTCCCCAAACCAAGTTTCATTCAACTCGTTATTTAACCACACTAAAACCTATTCATGAAAACAAACTCTAGAGATGCCTTAAGAAGACACATGTAACATTATCGAATTCTAGGAATCAAAGCAAACATCAGCCAAATATGCATGCACGTCCTGTTCGTTCCTCATAGGATAAACAATTGCCAACTATTGTTGGGCTTACGTGGTTAGCACGGTGGCATAACATAGATACGGCTCTCCCTATATAGCTAGTCGATAATTCTAACCATTCTTAACTTGTCGAATCGCGGTTAGTGTACCTGCAAAAAAATTGATAGAAAAAATATATATCCATTGAACCTTTCATGCCAGCATTCATGAAAGCGTTCCCATACATTACCGCTCACTATAGAAGCGGGCAGCCATAAAATTTCCGCTTTGTATGGCCAACGTTAACATACGCCACCGAGATAGCATATTCACAAGTTCCTTTACTCCCAATATAATCGACCGAGGTCAGTATATTGGCAGTAAGCTCAATTAGGCCACTGCTTGGGCGCAGCGTTCGGTTCGCATCGCCGACAGGAAGGTCAGATTCTCCTCAGCTGACTGAGTACACTTTACTTCCAATATAGTCAACTAATAGTTGGTATATTGGGAGTACCTCAAGTAAGCCACTGCTAGAGGGCAGCGTTCGGCTCACATCACCGACGGGAAGGTCAGGACTTCCCTCAGCTGACTGAGGATCCTTACCTTCTTACCTTAACATAGATGCGTCATTACAGAAATTATGGGTTGCTTGTGAGTATGGTTTGACAAAAATGTAAAGTGCTGGATGTCAGATAAAATAAACCAAACATAGATAGCCACCTAGTAACTCCCGTAAATTCCCTAGGACTTTACGTTCTATACATAACCCTTAACGAAACTACATTGGTTTCAGAAATACCTTGTTGGTCAAATTTTATACAGAAAGCGATTTTTAAGATTCCAACACCCTCTGGTGTACGCTTGCAGCTCGGATACCAGTTGTGGCAGAACCACCTGAATTATCCCGGCTCAAGTGCGCTGGCCATCACCATAAAGGCAACACCGACACAAACGCACTTCAAAGGGAACAATTCTTGGTCTGTCGGGTAACGTCCCGATACAACCACCGGTTCTCGGATCGAACAAGCATACCCCGCACGAAGGCGAGTCCAGAGATATTACAACCACAAGTATAAAAGTTATTACAAACCAGTTCAAAACAATATTACAGGTCCAAACTTAGTAAAACAGTTATACAAACCATAACTTTAAGTTCAGAGTTTTGAAAAGCAGCGGAAAGAGAAAACGACGGTTTACAACACGTCGCAAAAGTACACCAAGCTAGTCCAGGCAAGGTATCACTCGTCAGGGTCATTGCCGGCCGAAGATGGATCCCACTCTACGGACCAGCCAGGAGGCAAAGAGCAGGGCCATGACAAACTAGCGATCTGGTCCTCAAAACTCATACCTGAAAAAGGGTTTCAACAGCAAGGCTGAGTATTCTAATACTCGGCAAGACTTAACCGTCAACGGGTATACATAGCCCACCTAACTAGACTATGCAAGGTTCTGAGGGGCTCTGGTTTTCCTTTTACTGAAAAGCAATAAAGAGTAGGTCTTTACTTTCTAATTTTAGCTTCCAAGATTCTAGTTGATTAACCATTCTATGTAAGAAACTACTAGTCAACCATGGTAGAACTTTATGCAAACATCAAGATTGATCATAATAATGTTGCTCTTGTTACTCTGTGAGGCAAGGAGATCAAGTAGTCCCAAACCGTGAGAAGCAGACGATTCGAATCGAATTTGTTAACCTGGCCAGGCAGACCTAACACACACGTTTGGAACACCATCGGGTCGTTCTCAAACAACCATTTACCTTTCTTTCTGACCTGTGGATAATGCCACTCTCCCCGACTACAAGGCACCAACCTCATCCATATAGCCGCGGTGTTGCGCAACATAAATAAAAACCTATCTCTAAGAGAGAGTGGAAGGTATATCCACTCACCGGTCCGATCAGCTACTAGGCTTACCGCGTACCATATTTACGGCATGTGGCTAGTACGTTCAAAAACTTAACCAACACTACCACACACCGCGACCTTAGCAAGTTCATCAACACAGACGGGGTCTCACACAAGGTCATGATATCGAACACGACCCCGTCCGTCATCCTTATATTGATAGCAGAAAGTAAACAAGCAATTCCTATAAAGCTCGCGAGTGACAGGCAATCACTCGACTTTTACCGGGCCTATAAGCTTAGCAATTATTCGAACTCAGGTCTAGTGTTCAGTACAAAGGTTCCTAGGATCATGCATCTAGGGTTTCAATTCTAATCGTAAGAACTATAAATGCACAAGTAAGTAAAACAATAAATGATAATAATTTGAAATATAGGTTATGTCCGTGGCTTGCCTTCTCGGTAGTCGCTAGCTAAGATAGCCTTGGGCTCTTCCGGACTTTGGTCCGGGTCTTCAGTCAGTACATCGGCATGCACTTGGGCTTCGTGATCACCTCCTTCGGACTCCGGGATCAGGTCGTATGTCCCGTCCGCTAGAGCAGTCGTATCTATATGTGATGCAAGAACAGTATTACCACAACCACATACATTTCACGATAAAGTTGTAGTCTACAAATAGCAATACAACTTAGTATATGGGCAATAGAGGCTTGTGTTTACAAGAAGGAAAGTGCGAGCTCTGTTGCATTTTTAATCCTGTATGTGGATGACATATTGGTGGAAATGATATTCCTATGCTTGAGTCTGCAAAGACTTCACTGAAAAATAGTTTTTCAATTAAAGATTTAGGGGAGGCAGCATACATTCTGGGCATCAAGACCTATAGAGATAGATCAAGGAGGCTCATAGGATTAAGCCAGGATACTTATATCGACAAAGTGTTGAAACAGTTCAACATGGAAGAGGCGAAGAAAGGGTTCTTGCCTATGTCACATGGCATACATCTTAGTAAGAGTCAGTGTCCTACGACAACTGATGAGCGGGATCGCATGAGCAAAGTTCCATATGCTTCGGCAATTGGATCTATTATGTATGCAATGATAAGTACCCGTCCAGATGTTTCTTATGCTCTAAGCGTTACAAGCAGGTACCAGTCTGATCCAGGTGAGAGTTACTGGACAGATGTGAAGAACATTCTTAAGTACTTGTGAAGAACTAAGAATTTGTTTTTGGTCTATGGAGGTGAGGAAGAGCTCGTTGTAACGGGTTACACCGACGCTTGCTTCCAAACTGACAAAGATGATTCAAAGTCCCAATCAGGTTACGTGTTCACAATAAATGGTGGTGCTATTAGCTAGAAGAGTTCCAAGTAGGAGATGGTGGCCGATTCTACGATATAAGCCGAATACATTGCAGCTTCGAAAGCTGCGAAGGAAGGTGTTTGGATAACGAAGTTTCTTATTCAACTTGGTGTGTTTTCAAATGCATCCAATCCACTGGATCTTTACTGTGACAACAGTGGGGCTATTGCGCAAGCAAAGGAGCCACAGAATCACCAGAAGAGCAAACACATTATGCAGCGATTCCATCTGATTCGAGAGTTCATTGAACGGGGTGAGATCAAGATATGCAAAATATACACAGATCTGAATGTTTCAGATCCATTGAGAAAACCACTCCCGTAGCCAAAGCATGAGGCGCACACAAGAGCTATGGGTATTAGATACATTCTAGATTGACTCTAGTGCAAGTGGGAGACTGTAGGAAATATGCCCTAGTGGCAATCATAGAGATGATCATATTTCCTTGTATTCATGATTTATAAAAGTGTTCATTGAATATCCATGAAAGGCGACTTGTATTGATTAACGATTATGTGAATTGTTTGTGAAACTCTTTACTTGTATGGATATTCCAAAGATATTCCTAGTCGGAGTTCATGCATGGACACACATGAATATTAGACTAGCACATGTATTAGTTGATGATTATGTTTCACAGGTCATGGATATGGAGATGTTAAACTAATAGTGTGAACACATGTAGGACATGAGTCCGAACTGACCCAACACAAGAGATGGTTATTTCTCATTACATAATATGTACGTTGTGTCCTTAGACCTGAGATTGTCGCATGTACTCAAGATGTGAATTGACTTACTTAGGAGTCATCAAACGCTACTTACTCCGTAACTGGGTAGTTATAAAGGTGGTTTTCGGGTTTGCCAAGAAGCATGCTATGTGACATGGACAGTCGAGATGGGATTTGCCCCTCTCTACCTGAGAGAGATATCTCTGGGCCCCTCGAGTAATTCAGATCAAGAAGTGCATGGCCATGTGAAGGTTAAGAGTTAACTAAGGATCTGAATCACGGCATCGAGAAAGAGAGGTCAGCTTAGAGCAAGACCAAATATCGTGAGGCAAAAGGAACGACATGTATATGACATTGTGACGGCTCGCTTGATATGATCTTTGCGTGCGTATAGGAGTTGATATGTCTTGCTAGAGGCCGCTGTTAACTATTGGGCCATATAAGAGTACTCGGGCCATGTCTATTCGTATGTGAGCCCATATGGTCACACACTTAAGGGAAAGAAGTCTGATAAGGATGAGATCCAAGTTAGACTGGACTTTGGTGCACTAATGGGCCTCGTTAGGCCCAAAAGGAGCGCCTAAGGTGGGGCACAAGGGGAGCCCACCTAGGGGGCGCCCCTAGGGGCTATAAAAGCAAGAGGAGCGCCCCAAGGGGTCTAACCCTAGCCCCTCTCCTTGGCCGCCGCCCCCCTTGCTTGCCGCCCCTCCTGCGCACCGAAGCCCTAGGTCGCTCTCGCGGATCTAGTAGTCTGGAGCACGACGCTTCTTCCCGTAAGTGTGGATACCTTGGAGGTGCCGCATCTGCTGCACAAGGATGAGCCGTATGTTGAGGAGGTTCTCGCAACTGCACCACCGGCTTCCATCTGCACTACACCAACGTGCCACAGAAGTTCCGCAACCGCGCGTCTTGTGGTAATCTCGTGATCTATAACAGCAGTAGTTCCTGGGTATGGGTAGAAAATTTTGTTTTTCAGTGCCCGTTCCCCTATAGTGGTATCAAAGCCAACATGGGTTCCTGATCTTCCGTCAAGTTCTAGATAACTATCGTTGTGTTCGGAGAGCGACACACCGATCCGGCTTCAGATTAACAAGATCCGACCCTGCAATCTTAGCACCACAACTCCTCTGGTTATCAACCATGTCACAACCCGATTGACCTTGCCATGAAGGCTAATGCTTAGAAGCGCAACGAAGAACACAAGCAAGAAATCGAAAGAACGTAGCTCAATTGAAGTGACTCTGCAGATGAATGATTAATCTCACAAGTTGTTTCTCTCAAACCGATCTAGCGGTGAACTGTTCTTGATAGAATAACTTAAGATAAACCCAAACCCTAATGGTGTGGCGGCTGCTGTTTATGAAGATCTAGGGTCGTGCAATGCCCTATGGATTCACCCCTAATGGGTTCCCACACGATACAAGGTCCAAAGACCGAAAGACAACATCGCTGCGCTGGGATAGATTCTGTACATCAAATTTCTCAGACGATTCCCGTCTACTCCTAATGAATTTGGGCCTGAGACCAGTACCATTGGAAGTGTCTTGGAATTATCTTTCTAACCATATAAAGTGCACCCAAATCCGACTCCGTATGCGACCTGGGTGTCCATTTTAGTGCGGGCTATTCCTGGAGTCCGAAATGGACTTGAAGTTGATGTTGTTTGGGCCTCCAATTGGCTTGGTCGCCCCTTACTAGCCTCCTAAGGTGGTGGCCAAGGTGGAGGATGTCCTGAGCCATCTCTAAGGTGGTCTCCACATCCTTGAGGCATGCTCCTACTTGGGCCGGGGTCCCAAGGGTGAAGAAGTATCATTGGGCTGCCGGCGAATCGAATGTTGGACTTTGATGAGCTTGCACTTTGAAACACAATTGTACCTTCAATCAAATAGAGACAAGTACATGTGGAACCAAGTGAATTGTATAAGAAATCATTATGCAAATGTAAGAATAAACTCACCTTTTAATCAATGTCCATATCCAAAGGTGTCATGTCCTCATCATCAATGATGAGTCCGGCCCACGTGGGGTTGGATGAAAAACCCGACACACCGATCCAGATTTCTCGAATCCCGCAATCTTAGCACCGGCATCCAAAATTACGACACACCGATCCAGCCTACAACACCACTAGGGCCTCTTGTTGTGCCTCGGCAATCTTAACACCGCACTCCGGTGCACCCACTCGGAGAAAGGCCAAATCTCCTTAAAGACTAGTCTGATAGGGGAAGGGTGGCTCTCTCTTTTAAGGTGGCTTCCTCCAAAGCTAAGCAAGGTGGGATTGTTCAGAGACTCACATGGTCGCCGCCCGACTACAACTGGGCCTGGCTCATTTTTTTGGTGCGTCTTTGCCAGCGGGTAATAGTGGAGGATGCCCTCATCATTCCCACCCCCTTAAATAAGGGCCCAGCTTTGATACTAAATGATGAGTCCGGCCCATGTGGGGTTGGATGAAAAACCCGACACACCGATCTGGATTCCTCGAATCCCACAATCTTAGCACCGGCATCCAAAATTACGACACACCGATCCAGCCTACAACGCCACTAGGGCCTCTTGTTGTGCCTCGGCAATCTTAGCACCGCACTCCGGTGCACCCACTCGAAGAAAGGCCCAATCTTCCTAAAAGACTAGTCTAATAGCGGAAGGGTGACTCTCTCTTTTAAGCTGGTTTCCTCCTCCCATGCTAAGCAAGGTGGGATTATTCAGAGGCTCACACGGTCGCCGCCCGACTACAACTGGGCCTGGCCCATTTTTTTGTTGCGTCTTTGACAGCAGATAATAGTGGAGGATGTCCTCATCAGCCGTAGTGATGAATGCTTGCCGGATGATAGGCCTTAATGACACGATGCCCATCCATACATGGAGCATGATCAGTGAATATGTGTTTATGTTTATTAGCAATTCGAGTTATGTGCTAACACAATCATGATTTTGCCACTAGCGCCATGGCATGTATGCATGCAGTGTACTTTGGAGAAAGAATGTTTATTTTATCCAGGGGCGGAGCCAGGATGTCGTTTTTTTTCATCGTTAGGGGGGCCAACCATACAAATTTCTATAAAAATTTAATCAAAGTTTAAATTTGTAATGTAAATTTGGGGGGATCAGGGGGGGCCAGGCCCCTGTCCGCCTCCCCCTCTCTCCGCCCCTGATTTTATCTGTAACACCCTAATTTAAATTTCAGCATTTAATAATAAATTTAATAGGTCAGTTGGATCCATGCCACTCCAATTTCTTGAAATTGGATCTCATATTGAAAATCATGCCATTGAGTGGCATGATTTTCAACATGACACCCAATTTCACGGAGTTGTGGTGGCATGAATCGAATTTTCCCAAATTTAATTGGCTTTGTCTAATTTTCCAAGGTTTATTTTGTTTAGTCTTGCATTTAATCTAATTTTTCTCTCACAAGTAATTAAAATTTCTCTAGGTTAAACTTGTTGTTGCATTCATGCTGGTGCATAGTTTTACTTGTTTGATTGCATAAGGAGTTTGAATTCAAATTTCAATTGAATTCAAATAGATTTGAGTTGTTTAGAAATAGAAACGAGGATAGGAAATAGAAAACCCAAACCCAACAGCAAAGCAGCCCAGCTGGCCCAACCCCCTTCCACGCAGGGCCCAGCTCACTCCCTCTCCCCGCGGCCCGTTCCGCTCCCTGGCGTCAGCCCAGCAAACCGCCGAGGCCCAGCTCGCCAAGCGCTGTGACCCCCTCTCCCTCTCCGCAGCCTAGCAGAGCGGCCTGCGCATCGCACCCTCCCGTCGCTGACGAGCTCGGCCCATCACCGCGCACACCCTCTCCCCCAGCGACCCCGGGCCCGCTTGCCAGCCTCCCTCGCTCACACTCCGTAGACCTCGCGCGCCGTTAGCCGCTCCGTTCCACTGACGCAGTGACCCCACCTGTCGGCCCCGTCACCTTCCTCCCGTTTTCCCCGCTTGCGCAACAGAATCCGGCCGGATTTCTCACCGGCCTTCCTTCTGGGGTATGCCCACCCAAGATGCCCGGGCCTCCTTTAATTGGGCCCGCGGACCCCCCTGCGCCCTCATTCTCCACGCCCGCGCCACCAGCCAGAGATCCAGCACCCTCCACCTCGCCCCACCGCGCAGAGCGCTGTGTGTCACCGTGGAGACGCCGATCCACCGCCTCCCAGTCTCGGCCAACCCCCGCAATAGCGCCGCCGTAGCCTCAGAAATCTTCCAGAGCCCTCAGCTCCGGCCCTAAGCCTCTACATCGTCGGAATCGTGCCCGCGCATCGCGGCCGGTGAGTCGCTGTGCCGCCTCGATTACTCGCTGCCAGTGGCCCTTGGCCCGTCCTGACACCCGTAGCACCTCCGCAGCAACTCCACGCGATGAATCACGGGATCTAGAGGCCAAAGAACCCCTGCAACACCCCCTCCGCGAGCGCCGCCCGCGACCCGCCGCTCGACCTCGCCGCCGGCACATCTGCGTCACGTCTCCGCCCGTTCCAAGCCTCGGTGAGCACCCGTGACACCTCCCTGGTCCTTTTGGCACTAAATCTTGTAGGCCATAGCCCCTGGCACCCCTAGAACACCGTTCGCCGGCGATGTCCCACCGCGCACACCCGACGCCACAGCTACTAGCACCGCCACGGACCTCCCCGAGGCCCGCAAAGGCCCCAGGTGGACTACACGTGCCGCGTAGGCCACCCCAGACCCAAGTTCGGGTCGATTTGAGCCCCGGAGTGGCCATTTTGGCCAACTCCGGTAGCGCCCCGCCGCGGGAGCTCTGCTCCGGCGAGCTCCATCGCCGCCTGCGCTCGCGGGCCTCGTGAGCCGACCGATCCGAAGTGCACGGCCTAGATTAGATCGTGAACCGTTTAGATTTGAGCTGCCGGATCAAGATCCAATGGATCAGATCCGCAGATACCCCTTCGGCCTGGCAAATATGTTAAAGAGCCCCTGCCTTTATTGGTAATCAACCCGCAGTCCATAATAGTGTAAAAGTATTTATACTGAGGCCCAGTTTTTAGCACTTAGACCCCTGATCTTTTCCCTTTTAGAACCCGCCGTCCAGCCTTGGTGTTTTTGCGAGTTAGACCCCAGATCTATGGTTTAATTATGTTTTAGTCCCTGGTTTTTGCAGAAAACCCCCAGAAACTCTGTTTTTCTTACAGTTAGGTCCCTAGATTTTGTTTTAAGCGTAGTTTTCACGTTCTAGCTCCGTTTTAGGCGTTCTTTATGTCCACGCGATCGTTGTAACACGAAGAATAGTTCTAGCCTAGTTTTGTTTGCTGTTTTTAGGTATAGTTGTACTATTTCTTAGTATACGCCATTGTTTGCATGTATGTTTATGTTGTGTATTGTTTTTGGCCATGTGTTCGTGAGTAGATGTTGATCCATCTGAGGAGCCTCAGTACCAGTACCCGGAGCATCCATCTTCAGACCAGTTTGAGCAGCAGCAGGAGTAGTTTGAGGAAGGCAAGTATAACATGAACAACACCTATCACTTTAAATACATTTTCATACTGCATTTTAATACTGTAAGCCTATAAGGATTTTTCTAGCCACTTTATATCCTTTATATATATCCCTTGGGTTGCATTTTGGTTAGTTGTGCTAGGTTCCGCGCTATAACACACTTGGTCCTTTTTAATTAATGTGATTAATGGTATATGCAACTTAATTCTGGGAGTGGCCCGTTTGAGTGGCTCACGTCTCGTTAAAATTGGTTTTTCTAGAAACTTGGTTTAGGGGGCTCGCACTGTGTTTTGTGCTAGCTACTCTCCATAAGGATCGTACGTCATTAGAGCAACAACCTGGGACAACCGTGCAACCACAAGACTAGAATGGGACGGTCTTGGTTTACTAATTAGGTCATTTTGGTTCGGGAGTAACTTACCGACGGGGCAGGCGGGGGGGGGGGGGGTGAGCTTCAATGGTCCCTGCGCTACGAGGCTTGGTCTGTGTTATCTTGTACCCCCTCGAGGTGGG
Organism: Panicum virgatum; assembly: GCF_016808335.1. NCBI lineage: Eukaryota > Viridiplantae > Streptophyta > Magnoliopsida > Poales > Poaceae > Panicum > Panicum virgatum. Next base: position 37,381,340 of record NC_053144.1, on the reverse strand, counting down.
CCCCATCGTTGCGGTCCTTAGCGGTTACCCCTTACCAACGTGGTCCTTTGTAACAGCCTCGTAGTGAGTTTGCTAGTCATCTCACCTAAGGAAGTGTGATGAACAACTAGCGTAGCTCAGGACTTGTGGGTAAAGATGTGCAACCTCTACAGAGTGTAAAACTGGTATACTAGCCGTGCTCACGGTCATGAGCGGCCCAGATCCTCCTTTTGATTAGTGGGGTTACCTTGGTGGTTTTGGTTTGTTTCTCAGCAGTATCATAATTAATTTTGATTAATTTCTATGTAACTGGGTGTATGGTAATTCATCAACTTGTAGTAAATAGTGGTAGTAAAACTTTGCCAAGATTAAAAGCTAATGCAGTTCAGTCAGCCAACCTTAGAGCCTCATAGTTTGTGTTATACTTGTTGAGTACAAGTTGTGTACTCACTCTTGCCTACTCTACTCTTTTTCCTCTTGGGGATACTCTACTACTGCTCAGTTCCTGCCGACGCGAGGGAGTACACCCAGAGTTACCAGGAGTATGAGGACTTCTAGGCATTCGTCTCCCAGTCGACGTCCCTGTGGCGCCCTGCTCAGCTTCCGACGAGAGTTATCGTTTATGTTTTACGCTTCCGCATACTCTGTATCAGACATTTTGTCATTAATGTAATAAATAACATTCGTACTCGCTTTATTATATCTTTTTATGTGATATGTACTGTCATATACTATTCATTCTATTGTATATACGTGTGACTTGATCCTGGCACGTATATGATTGCTCGGTTTATGTCCTTTTATAAACCGAGTGTTACAGAGTGGTATCAAAGCTATATCGACTGTAGGACGAAAGCCTAGATAGAACTGGTCGAGTTTTAAGTCTTCTTCTCTCTAAGTCTTGTCTACTGAAACTATTTTGCTATTATATCCCTTGAATTCTAAAATTTTTACTCATCTTGCCTTGATTTCTCTCTATAGAATAGTTTCCGTAGATTCTGGCCTGAAGTAAGTCGTCTGACCATCATAGGTGTAAGCTAAATGACCCCTTTATAATCGAGTCGTGTGTTAAACTCGGCTAAGTTGTGAAATTTGTATGCTTCTTATTATGCTATATGTTTGATTTGGATTTTTGAATGATTGCATAGTTTAGTAGTTAAATTTTGTTTAATGAAAATCAGTCTTAATGTAAAGTTAATTAATTAATAAAATGAGTTAGATCGTTGGGGTTAAAACCATACACTCTATCATGTCTACTTTATCATGCCTAAGTCTTTCTGGCAGAAAGATATCATATCCGTCTGAAATTATTTCTGTAATAACTTTACTCATACATCTTTTGTTCAAATCAGATGGTGAACACCAGGAGCACCGGTTCCGGTTCTGGCCAGCAGCAGTGGCAGAACAACCAGGGTACCGGGATGCCAATGCCTCCGCCCTTGACTCTGGAGCAGTTCTTCCAGCTCCAGATGCAGATGATGGCCACCCTGAACAACACCGTTCAGGCACTGCAGCAGGTCCACGCTCAGTCGCCGCCTCCGCCTCCACCACAGCAGCCCCGCGACAGGCATGCGGAGTTTCTGAGGGGTCACCCGCCGACGTTTTCTCACACGTCGGACCCACTTCAGGTAGACGACTGGCTCCGTGCAGTGGAGCATCAGCTGGACATCGCCCAGTGCGATGATCGGGAGCGTGTCTTGTACGCAGCAGGACAGCTGCGAGGTGCAGCTTTGGACTGGTGGGAGTCCCACCGAGTTCAGGACCGCGAGGCTTTCACCTGGATCCAGTTTCGGGAGCGGTTCCGCAGCCACAACGTCCCCGCGGGCGTTATGAAGATGAAGAAGAAGGAGTTCCTTGCGCTTAAACAGGTAAACTCAGATATAATCTTTCAGTGTTTCCTTTTGAACTAGTATCCCCCTTGTTCTATCTTTCTGAAGCATGAGCTAATCATTTGCCATACTTCTATCCTTTTCACTTCAGGGAACTATGACGGTCACAGAGTATCGTGATCACTTCCTTCAGCTCACTCGCTACGCCCCTGCCGAGGTCGCGGATGACCGCGACAAGCAGGAGCACTTCATGGAGGGACTGGAGGACTACATCCAGTACACGCTGCTCAACCTCCGCTTTGACGATTTCAACCATCTGGTTGACAGCGTGCTCAACATGGAGCGCTAGCACCAGGAGATGGAGGACAAGAAGAGGAAGATCATTCCCGTTGCTTCCGGCAGCAACAACCGTCCTCACCTCCAGCCGCCCCAGTAGTACCAGCAGCAGCAGTACCGGCCTCCCCAGCAATACCAGCTGAGGCCGCAGTAGTTCCCGCCTCGACAGAAGCAGCAGGCGGGCCAGGGCCCGAGGTTACCGGCACATCCGGCTCGTGCTGCTCCACCAGCTCCGCCAGCACCTCAGGCTCCACAACAGGCAGCTCCTCCTACCGGACAGCAGGCTCCAGCACCTCCTCGCGCATGCTATCACTGCGGCCAGCCGGGGCACTACGCCAACTCTTGCCCCCGGAAGGAGCAGGCAGGACAGCAGGGGCGTCAAACTCAGCCCAGGGCGCCACTTCAGGGCAGAGTGAACCCCGTTACGGCCGAGGCTCCTAACGTGGTTATTGGTACGTTCATGGTCAACTCCCATCCAGCTACAGTGCTTTTCGATACTGGTGCTACTCATTCATTCATCACCAAGTCATATGTTGAGCAGCATAGTTTCTTTACCACCCCATTAAAGAAGTGCCCGCTAGTCTCTTCACCGGGAGGGGAGTTGAGATCCCATATTGTTAGCCCTCGAGTCAGTATAGCCATAAGGGGGGTAAGTTTCAGTGCTGATCTTAGGATGCTAGACACCAAGGGTATTGATGTGATTCTGGGAATGGATACTCTTGCCAAGTGGGGAGTCAGAATTGATTGTGCTTATCGGGCAGTTCACTTGACAGCATCTGATGGCCAAGAGGTGACAGTCAGTGTTTCAGAGCCCTCGGGATTTCTTCATCAGATGGAGGCTAGACCCACGGACGGTATTCGCGTGGTGTCTGAATTCCCGGATGTCTTTCCGGATGATTTGCCAGGTATGCCGCCTGAACACGACATCGAGTTTTCTATTGATCTCTTGCCTGGCACTGCTCCTATTGCAAAGCGGCCCTACCGCATGGCACCTATAGAGCATGAGGAAGTCAAGAAGACTATTGATGACTTGCTAGCCAAGGGCTATATCCGTCGCAGCTTCTCTCCTTGGGCTTTTCCATTGTTGCTAGTAGATAAGAAGGATGGCTCGATGAGAATGTGTGTCGATTATCGGGAGCTGAACACAGTTACTATCAAGAACAAGCATCCACTGCCCCATATTGAGGATCTCTTTGATCTGCTTCGAGGTGCTCGTGTGTTCTCGAAGATTGATCTGCGTTCGGGTTATTTCCAGCTGAGGATCCGTCCTGAGGATATTCCGAAGACAGCATTTACCTGCAAGTATGGGCTATATGAGTACACGGTCATGTCCTTCGGCTTGACTAATACACCGGCTTTCTTCATGCATCTAATGAACATGGTTTTCATGGATTATCTGGATGTCTTTGTGGTGATCTTCATTGATGATATTCTGATCTTCTCCAAGACAGAGGCAGAGCATGAAGAGCATCTTAGGCTCGTGTTGCAGAGATTGAGGGAGCATCAGTTGTATGCTAAGTTCAGCAAGTGCGAGTTCTGGATTGACGAGGTTCCATTTTTCGGTCATATCATCTCCAAGGGAGGTATTGCAGTTGATCCGAGCAAGGTGAAGGATGTGCTCGAGTGGGAGACACCGCAGACGGTGAAGGAAGTCCGGTCATTCTTGGGCTTGGCAAGATATTATCGGAGGTTCATTGAGAATTTCTCCAATATCGCGAAGCCCTTGACTTCTTTGCTAGAGAAGAATGCAGCATTCATATGGACTAATGAGCATCAGATGGCATTTTATGAGCTGAAGAAGAGGTTGACTACGGCGCCAGTCCTTACCCTGCCAGACTAGAGCAAAAGGTTCACGGTGTACTGTGATGCTTCGAAGGATGGTCTTGGTTGTGTTCTGATGCAGGAGGGCTGAGTGATTGCTTATGCTTCACGGCAGTTATGTCGGCATGAGCTAAACTATCCCACTCATGATCTTGAGTTAGCCGCAGTCGTGCATGCTCTGAAGATTTGGAGGCATTACTTGTATGGGCAGCAGTGTGATATCTACACTGATCACAAGAGACTCAAGTATATTTTCAGGCAGAATGAGCTGAACATGCGGCAGAGGAGATGGTTAGAGCTGGTCAAGTACTATGACCTGGAGATTCACTATCATCTGGGTAAGGCCAATGTTGTGGCAGATGCTCTGAGCAGAAGAAGCTATGTCAACATGGCCGTTGCTTTCCAGATGCCCTCAGAGTTATGCGATGAATTTGAGCAGTTGAGTCTGGGTTTATTGCATCATACTTCGAGTGCGACATTCGAGGCAGAGCCCACTCTAGAGGCAGAGATCCGGCAGCATTAGAAGGAAGATGAGAAGCTGCAGGAGATTCGTGAGTTGCTCAAAAAAGGCAAGGCTCCTCATTTCAGAGAGGATGATCAGGGTAACTTGTGGTACAAGAACCGGATCTGTGTGCCAGATGTGAAGGATCTCAGAAAGTTGATTTTGAGTGAGGCTCATGATATAGCTTACTCTATTCATCCGGGCAGCACGAAGATGTATTATAACCTCAAGGAACGTTTTTGGTGGTATGGGATGAAGCGTTCAGTGGCAGAGTATGTGGCTATTTGTGACAAATGTCAGCATGTCAAGGCTGAGCATCAGAGGCCAGTAGGTCTATTACAACCTTTGAAGATTCCAGAGTGGAAATGGGAGGAGATCACTATGGACTTGATTGTTGGATTGCCTCGTACTCAGTAGGGGTACAACTCTATATGGGTAGTAGTGGATCGTTTGACGAAGGTTGCTCACTTCATTCCAGTGAACACTACTTACTCCGGTGCTAAACTTGCAGAGTTGTACATCTCCCGGATTGTCTGTTTGCATGGTGTGCCAAAGAAGATCATATCTGACAGAGGATCTCAGTTCACTTCACGGTTCTGGGAGCAGCTCCATGATTCGTTGGATACGAAGCTGTGCTTCAGTTCCGCCTATCATCCTCAGATAGATGGGCTGACAGAGAGAACCAACCAGGTGTTGGAAGATATGCTGAGAGCTTGTGCTATTCAGTATGGTACTAGCTGGGATAAGTGCCTGTCGTATGCTAAGTTCTCCTATAACAACAGCTACCAGGCCAGTCTGAAGAAGTCCCCCTTTGAGGCATTGTATGGCAGAAAGTGCAGGACTCCTCTCTATTGGGATTAGATTGGTGAGAAGCAGCTCTTTGGCCCTGACATTATAGATGATATGAGGATTGCACAGACTAGGCAGAAGAGCTATGCAGATGGCAAAGGAAGGGACATGACCTTCAAGGTGAACGATTATGTGTACTTAAAGGTGTCACCAATGCGGGGAATCCGCAGGTTTAATCTAAAAGGGAAATTAGCACCAAGGTACATTGATCCATTCAGGGTGCTGGAGAGGAAAGGCGAAGTTGCTTATCGCCTAGAGTTGCCCACTTATCTCTCTGGAGTGCATGATGTCTTCCATATTTCTCAGTTGAAGAAGTGTCTGCGAGTACCTGAGGAGCAAGCACCACTGGATGGGTTAGATGTGTAGGAAGATCTGACCTACATTGAGCATCCGGTGAAGATTCTGGAGACATCAGAGATGGTTACATGGAACAAGCGCATCAAGATGTGCAGAGTCCAGTGGAGTCATCATAGTGTAGCCGAGGCTACATGAGAGCAAGAAGATGAGCTGAAGAAGACATATCCAGATCTCTTTGCTAGCAAGTCCAGCTGAATCTCGGGGATGAGATTCCTATAAGGGGGTAGGGTTTGTAACTCCCTAATTTAAATTTCAGCATTCAATAATAAATTTAATTGGCTTTGTCTAATTTTCTAAGGTTTATTTTGTTTAGTCTTGCATTTAATCTAATTTTTCTCTCACAAGTAATTAAAAATTCTCTAGGTTAAATTTGTTGTTGCATTCATGCTGGTGCATAGTTTTATTTGTTTGATTGCATAAGGAGTTTGAATTCAAATTTCAATTGAATTCAAATAGATTTGAGTTGTTTAGAAATAGAAAAGAGGATAGGAAATAGAAAACCCAAACCCAACAGCAAAGCAGCCCAGCTGGCCCAACCCCCTTCGACACAGGGCCCAGCTCACTCCCTCTCCCCGCGGCCCATTCCGCTCCCTAGCGTCAGCCCAGCAAACCGCCGAGGCCCAGCTCGCCCAGCGCTGCGACCCCCTCTCCTGCTCCGCAGCCCAGCAGAGCGGCCCGCGCGTCGCACCCTCCCCTTGCCGACGAGCTCGGCCCGTCACCGCGCACGCCCTCTCCCCCAGCGACCCCGGGTCCGCTTCCAAGCCTCCCTCGCTCATGCTCCGCAGACCTTGCGCGCCGTTAGCCACTCCGTTCCACTGATGCTCTGACCCCACCTGTCGGCCCCATCACCTTCCTCCCGTACTCCCCGCTTGTGCAACAGAATCCGGCCGGATTTCTCGACGGCCTTCCTTTCGGGGCACGCCCACCCAAGATGCCCGGGCCTCCTTTAATTGGCCCTGCGGACCCCCCCTGCGCCCTAATTCTCCACGCCCATGCCACCAGCCCGAGATCCAGCACCCTCCACCTCGCCCCACTGCGCAGAGAGCTGTGCGCCGCCGTGGAGACGCCGACCCGCCACCTCCCAGTCTCGGCCAACCCCCGCAATAGCCCCGCCGTAGCCTCAGAAAGCTTCCAGAGCCCTCAGCTCCGGCCCTAAGCCTCTACATCGCCGGAATCGTGCTCGCGCATCGCCGCTGGTGAGTCGCTGCGCTGTCTCGATTACTCGCCGCCGGTGGCCCTTGGCCCGTCCTGACACCCGTAGCACCTCCATAGGAACTCCACGCGACGAATCACGGGATCTAGAGGCCGGAGAACCCCTGCAGCACCCCTTCCGCGAGCGCCGCCCGCGACCCGCCGCTCGACCTCGCCGCCGGCACATCTGCGTCACGTCTACGCCCATTCCAAGCCTCGGTGAGCACCCGTGACTCCTCCCCGGTCCTTTTGGCGCTAGATCTTGTAGGCCGTAGCCCCTGGCACCCCTAGAACACCGCTCGCCGGCGATGTCCCACCGCGCACACCCGCCGCCGCAGCTACTAGCACCGCCACGGACCTCCCCGAGGCCCACAAAGGCCCAAGGTGGACTACACGTGCTGCGTAGGCCACCCCAGACCTAAGTTCGGGTCGATTTGAGCCCCAGAGCGGCCGTTTTGGCCAAATCCGGTAGCGCCCCGCCGCGGGAGCTCTGCTCCGGCGAGCTCCATCGCTGCCTACGCTCGCGAGCCTCGTGAGCCAACCGATCCGAAGTGCACGGCCTAGATTAGATCGCGAACCATTTAGATCTGAGCCGCCGGATCAAGATCCAATGGATCAGATCCACAGATACCCCTTCGGCCTGGCAGATATGTTAAAGAGCCCCTGCCTTTATTGGTAATCAACCCGCAGTCCATAATAGTGTAAAAGTATTTACACTGAGGCCCAGTTTTTAGCACTTAGTCCCCTGATCTTTTCCCTTTTAGAACCCGCCGTCCAGCCTTGGTGTTTTTGCGAGTTAGACCCCAGATCTAAGGTTTAATTATGTTTTAGTCCCTAGTTTTTGCAGAAAACCCCCAGAAACTCTGTTTTTCTTACAGTTAGGTCTCTGGATCTTGTTTTAAGCGTAGTTTACACGTTCTAGCTCCGTTTTAGGCGTTCTTTATGTCCACACGATCATTGTAACACGTAGAATAGTTCTAGTCTAGTTTTGTTTGTTGTTTTTATATATTATTGTACTATTTCTTAGTATACGCCATTGTTTGCATTTATGTTTATGTTGTGTATTGTTTTTGGCCATGTGTTCGTGAGTAGACATTGATCCATCTGACGAGCCTCAGTACCAGTACCCGGAGCATCCATCTTCAGAATAGTTTGAGCAGCAGCAGAAGCAGTTTGAGGAAGGCAAGTATAACATGAACAACACCTATCACTTTAAATACATTTTCATACTGCATTTTAATACTGTATGCCTATAAGGATTTTCCTAGCCACTTTATATCCTTTATATATATCCCTTGGGTTGCATTTTGGTTAGTTGTGTTAGGTGCCGCGCTATAACACACTTGGTCCTTTTTAATTAATTTGATTAATGGTATATGCAACTTAATTCTGGGAGTGGCCCGTTTGAGTGGCTCACGTCTAGTTAAAATTGGTTTTTCTAGAAACTTGGGTTAGGGGGCTCGCACTGTGTTTTGTGCTAGCTACTCTCTATAAGGACCGTACATCATTAGAGCGACAACTTGGGACAACAGCACAACCACAAGACTGGAATGGGACGGTTTTGGCTTACTAATTTGGTCATTTTGGTTCGGGAGTAACTTACCGACGGGGCAGGAGGGGGGTGAGCTTCAATGGTCCCTGCGCTACGAGGCTTGGTCTGTGTTATCTTGTACCCCCTCGAGGTGGGCCCCATCGTTGCGGAGCCTGAATCCTTAGCGGTTACCCCTTACCAACGTGGTCCTTTGTAACAGCCTCGTAGTGAGTTTGCTAGTCATCTCACATAAGGAAGTGTGATGAACAACTAGCGTAGCTCACGACTTGTGGGTAAAGATGTGCAACCTCTGCAGAGTGTAAAACTGGTATACTAGCCGTGCTCACAGTCATGAGCGGCCCAGATCCTCCTTTTGATTAGTGGGGTTACCTTGGTGGTTTTGGTTTGGTTCTCAGCAGTATCATATTTAATTTTGATTAATTTCTATGTAACTGGGTGTATGGTAATTCATCAACTTGTAGTAAATAGCTGTAATAAAACTTTGCCAAGATTAAAAGCTAATGCAGTTAAGTCAGCTAACCTTAGAGCCTAATAGTTTGTGTTATACTTGTTGAGTACAAGTTGTGTACTCACTCTTGCCTACTCTACTCTTTTTCCTCTTGGGGATACTCTACTGCTGCTCAGTTCCTGCCGACGCGAGGGAGTATACCCGGAGCTACCAGGAGTACGAGGACTTCTAGGCATTCGTCTCCCAGTCAACGTCCCTGTGGCGCCCTGCTCGGCTTCCGACGAGAGTTATCATTTATGTTTTACACTTCCGCACACTCTGTATCAGACATTTTTTCATTAATGTAATAAATAACATTCGTACTCGCTTTATTATATCTTTTTACGTAATATGTGCTGTGATATACTGTTCATTCTGTTGTATATACGTGTGACTTGATCCTGACACGTATATGATTGCTCGGTTTATGTCCTTTTATAAACCGGGTGTTACATTATCCCTATTTGTTTTGATCATAGCGAGCATCGAGCCTGATCATTTCTTTATTTATTTTGCTAGCAAGATTATTACTCCAATCAAGCATGGAGCCTATTTCATCCATAGCATTTAAGATATTTATTGGTTTATATATGACCAAAATTGAACATAGCTATTGAGCGATAATGCAGCATGCTTCTAGATATGATGTTTCTCCTTTTAATATTTAATTTTGGAGCCAACACTAAGCAACATGTGTGCTCAGCGTGATTTTTATTTGAAATACATATCCGTGCTACATGCACGGATGCCATTTAATAGCATTTCCTTTATCTTTGATGCAGGATTATTACCGGCGACCGGAGAGCAATAGTTTATGGAATTCACGATGCTTAGGACTATCAGAACTCGTGAAGAGCCTAAGATGGAATTTATTTGTATTTTTATTTGATCCGATTCATGAGTAAGAAAACCAAGTATGAATATGACCGGTTTATGATTTATGCAATGCCCGTTATACACGACCTCAATTTGTATACATCGTAGGGACCGAGCCAACATTTATGACTTGTATCCACTAACTAGACCGAATTGAGGGGCATAACGATATTAATATTGCAAATGCAATGAGAATGAATTTAATTTATCTAGGCTTATATTCAATATGGAGGATCGAACCTAGCTAGATAGTAAAATCATTATGCATAGCCTCAGTTTGTATCCATCGTAGGGACCAAGCCAACATTAATGGCTTGTATCCACTAACTAGACCAAACTGCAGAACTTGTGCAAAATATATGATGGCGAATGCATTGATGATGAATTTAATGCATGAGCCTCAGTTTGTATCAAAGTAGGGACCGAGCCAACATGAATGACTTGTATTCGCTAATTAGACCAAATCGCAGAGCTTGTTCAAAATTTGATTGCAGGAACAGTATATGAAAAAGATAGGATGGAGAGGATTTGCACTATATGGTTTGTATCACGATGACCAAACCAAAGGCAAGAAGAAGCCGATGGAGCTCACCTTCACGCAGTGAAGTTTGGCGCAGCAGTGGTTTCTGGATGTCGATGAAGAGCGAAGCGACCCGCCGGCGAGGAGCACAGCAACCTTCCGGCCTTGCTTCTTCTTGTTCGAGATGCTAGTCGATGAAGCTTGATTGCAAAAGCTCTTCACACCGGGCAGCTTGATGGAGTTGTCTTGTTGATGCCGATCGACGAGTGCCCGCCAGTGCAATTTCTGCAGCCTGACCATGCTCTTGTGGTGAATGGCCGGCGATCAGCGGGAGTATGCCGGTGCTTTTGGGCAGCCTGGCTATACTCCTCGGTGATTGAATTGACGATGGTCTGGGTGTTTTGCTGGTGAAAGCCTCCTCTCTCTCTGATCTTGTATTTATAGAGTTGAGAGGGGAGCGATTGCTTGGGAGGTTTCAAGCGACAAGCACGCTAGCGCCGCGGACGTGCGCGCGCAACGAGCGAGGCAGCGACGTGCGTTCCTTGGTCAATGAGTTATCCTTTTTATTTTATCCGAGAAGGTTAGGCATCAGGATGGCCCTGTTTAGTTTGCAAAAATATTTGGGTTTTCACACTGTAGCATTTTCATTGTTATTTGACAATTAATATTTAATTATTGACTAATTAGATTTAAAAGATTCGTCTCGTGCTAATCAGTTAGACCGTGTAATTAATTATTTTTTTCAACTATATTTAATACTTCATACATGTATCAAAAATTTGATGTGATAGAAATTCTTTTGAGAACTAAACAGAGCCGATTCTCTAGAATTTATCTTTACCGAGGCCTAACAGTTTGACGGTGGGCTGAGCCATGCGCCACGGCTTCGCGTACGTGTACGTCAGAGACAGGTTTCATTAGCTCGTCACCACACCTGTGCGTCGCATGACACGTGTAGTATGCACATATATTTCTGGTTGCATCCTCTGATTACTTCTGGAAGCATTCTAATAGGTGCACATACACATAGAGACATGGGCTTCATGCCAGCTTGTGTTGCTAGGCCACGTGTATGGGTATATGATTTAATTTGGTTGCTCACTTATGTGTAGGTGTATACGGATTTGAGAAAACACCTTTTTGGAGTTTATTTGTTTACTCAACTAATTAGCTAAAAGATGCATCAGCCCACATATATATAAGCGTGAGCTTATTCAATTTATCTTGTCCATTTGTTTTACTTTCAATCCATCAACAAGTTGTTGTGTATATCTGTTTTAAACTCTCTCATCTATTAATTATTTAATCAGTCAAAGAATTCTTAGGTCTACATGCATATGTTCGCATGGGTAAAATGGTTCGTCGATCGGCCGTGTGCTGTCCCCTAGCCATCTTCCCGGGTAACGGTGCATATCAATTTAACGAACAATGTAAAATTATATTGATCTCTCATTATAATGAGAAAATATTTATTTTTTATATTTAAAAAGAATTTAATCGTTTATATCATTTCACATATGTAGGGGAAGGCCAAAATCCGTGTCAACATCCTTGCCCTAGCAACTTGTGTGTATTACTTCTAGCAACATGTACTCCTTGTCCTAGCAACTTGTGTGAATTGCTCGTAGCAACTTGAAATCATTTTGATCGGCTCCTTTGTTTCTTAGACTCGTATGTTGCTGGTGCTGAGATTGGGGACCCACCAATAACAAAGAAGTAAGGGTGTCCAAGGTTAAAGAGATACTAGACAAGGTTGAGACTGCTTCCACCGAAGAAACCACCGTGTGACTATTGTGGTTCAATTGAACATACCACATCAGCTTATCCCACCAAGCCGGTAAGGAGGTAAACAAAAGAACTCTTGGATAAATCACTAAATGAGGTTGCTGCTGCGTGAAAAACAAGATGTGTTGGGATGCATCTAATATTTTCCACTTTCTTGTAATTTATTGATTTTATTAAACATTTGTGGTGTGGCAAACTTTTAATAAAGCACGGTGTGCAGTGAAGTATCAAAACAGTGTGGTGATGTAATCATGAATAGTCATTGCTTGTATACTAATTCAAACTTGCTATCTATGGAGAAATATACTTTTCATAAAGCATAGTGTGTGTGGTGATGTATCAAAAAACAGTTTGATTTAAGTTTGTTGTGTGGTGATGTATGTGCGGATCTGATGTACATGAGTTGATATTTCAAAAAAAGGAAAAAAGGATCTGCACAAAAGTTGCTGCTCAACTGCAGACAAGTTATTTGTTGGTCTGGTCACAAGTTGCCAGTGAGGACATCTATATACAGAGTACATATTGGCATCTTATATAAAGTTTCTGTTCTCACAGAATATTCCTAATATATTACAAGAATTGGGATAAAGGATCAGCATATCTGAGCATGGTTTAAAAATCGAGAACATCTACATACAGAGTATATGCATCATGAAAAAAACAGCGCCAGCCCATCCCATCTCTGCCTCCCTCTCTCTCATCGCCAGGTGGGGCCCGCCTGTCAGTGCCTCCTTCAACCTCTCACCTCCCTCCCCACCGCACCGAGCTTTGCCGCTGGCCGCCCAGCTCCAGCGCCGCTCGACCCTCGCCTTCACTGCACCCCTTCAAAGCTCAGTGGAGCACTTGCTTTGCCTCCCCACTTCCCCTTCTGTTTCTCCTCTCCCTCCCAGTAATGGTCGCTCGCCATCCGTGGCCTTGATGGCTGGCCACAACTGAGCTCCGCCCTTTCCTCTCACTGCCGTCTGCTCCTCTTCTTCTCCTCGGCCTACAAAAGCCTTACTCGAGCCCCGCCACACCTCCTTTCCTCACCCACGCGCTCCATGCCGACCACCCGCAGCGCTGCTGCCGTCGATCTCCCTCTCCGCCGCGCCCTCGTCTCCTTCGACCACCGCCAAAGCTTCGCAAGGTGGTGGGCCTTGACACCGACTCCTTTCCCTTCCCACTCCCGCACTGGCACCGCGGCAAATTGCTCGCCAGAGCAAGCGCCGTCATGCCAAGCCGCACGCTGCAGTGGCGCGCACCGCCCCGACCTCCGCCGAGTCCCGTCGAACCCGCCTTCGCATTCACCGTTGTCACCTCTCCCTCATCGGGCTCTCCGTTAGCACCACAAAGCACCGGGGCGCCGTTTCCGGCGAGCTCGCCGCCCGCTGCCGCCATGCACCACGGCACACCGCACTTCCAGCCCTACGTGACCTCGCCATCGACACCATCGGCTTTCTCGTCATGCGCGCAAGCTCCATGGCCAAAACCCATCGCGAATCGAGCCCTAGAGCACTGCTTTTTGTGAGCTCCGGTGGACCGCCACCGCACCCGCTCGCCACCGGCGCCAGCGCTGTCGAGCCGCCAGCACTCCACAGCCAAGCCACAGCCTCCTCTAAGCCGCGCCGAGCCGTCATAGCTCAGCCGAGCCAAGATCGAGCCGCCCGATCTGCTCTACACCATCGGATCTTGATCCAACTGATGGTATCCAAGTCAGCCGGAGTCAATGCCGGTCAAACCTGAGCCGCCAGCTGCTGTTTTGCAAAAAGCCCCTGGGTTTTATTGGAATCAACCCGCAGTTCGCTCTAGTTCAAAAATAATTCCAGAAAGGTCCTTTTCTTTCAATTTTGGCCCCTGAGCTCTTGTAAAATAGAAGCCTCCGTCCAGCCCTCGGTTTCTTCAAGTTTAGCCCCTGGAAGTTCTGTTTCTTCACAGATAAGCCCCTGAACCTTGTTTTAGCCATATCTTTCTCATCCTAACTCCGTTTTCAGCGATTCTTATGCTCACGAGATCCTTGCAACAGGTACAACATTTTTAATACCATATCTTCCTCTATTTTTACTATTTGTTGTGTTGTTTCTTATTTATTGTTTGTTTTACTTGCGTGATCGTGTAGATAATGCACCATTCAAGGATAATCAAGAGCAACAGTACAAGGAAAAGACACAAGAATTTGGCATGGAAGACAAGTGGACTTCTCCCATTGTATATTCTATTTTGTCCCAATAGTAGCATGATAATTCACTTTACTTTATACCTGTTTTTCATAAATTTGAGGGGACACCTATTAAGGATTTACCTAATCTTTTACCTCATGAAACCTTGAACATCGGGTTTAATAAATCTTGTCAGGTAGAAATGCTTAGATGCTTTATCTTGGGATGGTGATATAATGAACTTTTGAGAAATGATAAACATGCTTTATGTTGTTGTCACACCCGGTTTATAACAGAACATAAACCGAGCAATCATATACGTGCCAGGATCAAGTCACACGTATATACAACAGAATGAACAGTATATCATAGCACATATCACGTAAAAAGACATAATAAAGCGAATACGAATGTTATTTATTACAATAAATGACAAAATGTCTGATACAGCGGAAGCGAAGTACAAAAATACGATAAAACTCTCCGAAGCTGAAGCAGGGCGCCACAGGGACGTCGACTGGGAGACGAAGCACCTAGAAGTCCTCGTAGTCCTGGTAACGCTGGACGAACTCCCTCGTGTCGGCAGGAACTGAGCAGCAGTAGCGTAGCCGAGAGGAAAAAGTAGAGAAGAGGCAAGAGTGAGTACACAACTTGTACTCAACAAGTATAACACAAACTATGAGGCTCTAGGCTGGCTAACTCAACTGCATTAGCTTTTAAGTGTTGGTAAAATTTTATTAAAGCTACTTACTATGAGTTGATGAATTACCATTTACCCAGTTACATAGTAGTTAATCAGAATTAATTATGATACTACTGAGAACCAAACCAAACCAAGCCACCAAGGTAACCACGAGAAGCACCTCCCTCGTCGGAAGGAGATAACTCCACTAATCAAAAGGAGGATCTGGGCCGCTCATAACCGTGAGCACGGCTAGTATACCAGTTTTACACTCTGCAGAGGTTGCACATCTTTACCCACAAGTCGTGAGCTACGCCAGTTGTTCATCACACTTCCTTAGGTGAGATGTCCAGCGACTCACTACGAGGCCTTTACAAAGAATCTCGTTGGTAGGGAGTAACCGCGAGGGTGGATCAGCGACTATGGAGCAGGTCTAGTGGGTGTCAAGACACGAAGCACAGACGAGGCCACTCAGCACGAGGGCCATAGAAGCTTACCGCCCCTGCCCCGCAGGTAAGTTACTCCAAACCAAAAAGATCTAATTATTACGCCAAGTCTATCCCATTCTAGCCTTGTGGTAGCGCTGTTGTCCCAGGTTGTCGCTCTATGAACCGGTCCTTATGGAGAGTGGCCAACCAAGCACTAAGCACCGTGCTGGCCCCCTAAACCATGTTTCTACAAAACCATATTTTAACGAGACGTGAGCCACTCAAGCACGAAGCACAGAGGGCTACTCCCAGAATTAAGTTCAAGTAAACCATTAATCAAATTAATTAAAAAGGACCAGAGTGTGTTATAGCGCAGCAACCTAGCACAACTAACCAAAATGCAACCCAAAGGCATATATAAAGGATATAAAGTGGCTAGGAAGTCCTTATAGGCATACAGTATTAAAATGCAGTATGAAATTGTATTTAAAGATGATAGGTTGTTCATGTTATACTTGCCTTCCTCGTACTGCTCTGGCTGCTGCTCAAAGTGCTCGGAAGACGGCTGCTCCGGGTACTGGTACTGGGGCTCCTCAGGTAGCTCAGCGTCTACTCACGAACACATGGCCAAAACAAAGCATGATAATAAGCAGACAAGCAAACTCTAACAAAAGCTAAAGAACAGTACATCAATACATAAAAACAGCGCACAAAACTACTCTAGAACTATTCTACGCGTTACAACGATCGCGTGGATAAAAAGAACGCTTAAAACGGAGCTAAAACGCAAAATCTAGGCCTAAAACAAGTTCTAGGGGCTTAATTGTAAGAAAACTGAAGTTCCAGGGGCTTTTCTGCTAAAACCGAGGGCTAAAACGTAAATAAACATTAATTCTAGGGTCTAACTCGCAAAAGAACAGGGGTTGGACGGCGGGTTCAAAATTAAAGAAGCTCAGGGGGTCAAACGCTAAAAACAGGACCTCTGCGTAATTATTTTTGAACAAGTTCGGACTGCGGGTTGATTTCAACAGAACCAGGGGTCTCTTTAACAAAAGTACCGGCCGAACCGGTACGCGCGGTTTCTGGCCGCTGGATCTAGATCTGAGGGTCTAGATCTAATGGATCCCAGATCTAATCTGGTGCGTTGATCCAAGATCCGGCGGTCCGGGGCAAAGGGGCGCGGGGTGGCGGCGGAACGTCGCCGGAGAAGCCTTGCCCGCGGCGGCGCCTCGCCGGAAAGGCCCGAAATCGGCCATACTGGGGTCGAATCGACGGTTTATTGGGTCGGGAGGACTCCACGCAACATGCGTGATCCACTGGGAGGTTTTCCGGGGCTCAGGGAGGCTAGGCTGGGGCTCGCCATGGCGCGGGGCGGAGCTGAGTGGCGGTGCTCGCCGGCACAGGGCGATTCGGGGTCTCTCGGGGCTACATCTACCAAATTCTAGCGCCAAAAGGATTGGGAGGAGTGGCGGGTGCTCACCAGTCTCGGAAACGAAGGAAAAGGGCCGGGCGAAGTCGATGGCGAGGCTGACCAGCGGTGGAGCGGGGACGGTGGTCGCGGGCGGGGTTCGGCAGCCGTTCTCCGGGCGCCTGGATTCCGCGGATCAACTCCTGGCGAGCCTGCGAGGCCGGCAGATGGGTTATCAGGACCGGAGTGGCACCGGCGGCAAGAAAACTGGGCGGCCGAGGGCTCACCGGCGGCGCAGGGGAGCTCTGTTCCGACTCCGGAAGCACGGCGGCGCGGCTTGGGGTTTTGGGGTGGCGGCGGGGTGGAGATGAGTGCAGGGGAAAGCTCGGGCCCCTATTTGTAGGGCGGCGGCCAACCTGGGCGTGCGCGCCCGGGTGGGGAATCACGGCGAGATTCCCGGCCGGGAGTTGCGCTGCGCGGGGAAGACGGAACTGCCACGCGGGGCCCATGGGTCAGCGGCAAGGCGCGCGTGCGGGCCGGGCGCTGGCGAGCGGGGTGACGCTGGGGCGCGCTGACGTGCGGGCCCAGGCGGTCAGTCGGGGCGGGGAGCGCGCGATGCGGGGTGCAGCGGGGCTGGGCCGAGCGGGACGCTGCGCGAGGGGGCGCTGGGCTGGTTGAGGCGCTGCGCCCTGGGCCGGACCGGGCGGAGCCGAGGCGGCTTGGGCCAGCGGAGGAGAGGGCGAGCTGGGCCGAAGTGGGCCCGCGGGAAGGGAGAGGGAGACCCGGGCCGCGCTGGGCCGGGCCTGGGTTGCTGTTGGGTTGGGTTTTGGTTGTGGGTTTGGGTTTTCTTTTTCCTACTCTTCTCCTTTCTAAATCTAATTCAAACAAGTTTGAATTCAAATTTGAATTTGAATTCAAACCACACTCAAATAAAATTATGCACCAGCATGAATGCAACAAAAATTTAAACCTATGATAAATTTTAATTAATTAAGGAACAAAAATTAGATTAAATGCCAACTAAACACAATAAACCTTAGAAAATTTAACTAAAGCCAATTAATTTATTAATAAATACTGAAATTTAAATTAGGGTGTTACATACCCTACCCCCTTAAAGAAATCTCGTCCCGAGATTTAGCTGGGCTGGCTAGCAAAGAGATCTGGATAGGTTTTCTTCAACTCATCTTCTCGCTCCCATGTAGCCTCAGCTTCACTGTGATGACTCCACTGAACTCTGCACATCTTGATGCGCTTGTTCCGAGTAACCCTCTCTGATGTCTCCAGAATCTTTACCGGATGCTCAGTATAAGTCAGATCCTCCTGCACATCGACTCCATCC
This sequence comes from Panicum virgatum, assembly GCF_016808335.1. Lineage (NCBI taxonomy): Eukaryota > Viridiplantae > Streptophyta > Magnoliopsida > Poales > Poaceae > Panicum > Panicum virgatum. Next base: position 37,363,261 of record NC_053144.1, on the reverse strand, counting down.
AGGGGTGCCTGCTCCTCGGGTACTCGCAAACACCTCTTCAGCTGAGATATATGGAAGACATCATGAACTCCTGAGAGGCTGAGAGGTAACTCCAGGCGATAAGCAACTTCACCTTTCCGCTCTAGCACCTTGAATGGCCCCACATAACGAGGTGCTAATTTCCCTTTGACATTAAATCTGCGGATTCCTCTCATCGGAGACACCTTCAGATATACATAATCACCGACACTGAAAGTCAGGTCTCTCCGTTTGCCATCTGCATAGCTCTTCTGTCTGCTCTGTGCAATCCTCAGATTTTCTCGCACAGCCTGAACCATCTGCTCTGCATCATCTATGATCTCAGGACCGAAGAGCTGCTTTTCACCAATCTGATCCCAATAGAGAGGAGTCCTGCACTTTCTGCCATACAATGCCTCAAAGGGAGACTTCTTCAGACTGGCCTGATAGCTGTTGTTATATGAAAACTCAGCATAAGACAGGCACTTATCCCAACTAGTACCGTACTAAATGGCACAAGCTCTCAGCATATCCTCCAGCACTTGGTTGGTTCTCTCTGTCTGCCCATCTGTCTGAGGGTGATAAGCCGTACTGAATCGCAGCTTTGTATCCAAAGAATCATGAAGCTGCTCCCAGAACCGAGAAGTGAAATGAGACCCTCTGTCAGATATAATCTTCTTGGGCACACCATGCAAGCAGACAATCCGAGAGATGTACAACTCTGCAAGTCTAGCACCGGAGTAAGTAGTGTTCACTGGAATGAAGTGAGCAACCTTCGTCAATCGATCCACTACTACCCATATGGAGTTGTACCCTTTCTGAGTACGAGGCAATCCAACAATGAAGTCCATAGTGATTTCCTCCCATTTCCACTCTGGAATCTTCAAAGGCTGTAACAGACCTGCTGGCCTCTGATGCTCAGCCTTGACACGCTGACAGGTGTCACAAATAGCCACGTACTCTGCCACTGAACGCTTCATCCCGTACCACCAGAAACGTTCCTTCAGATCATAGTACATCTTCGTGCTGCCCGGATGAATAGAGTAAGCTGTATCATGGGCCTCACTCAGTATCAACTTCCGAAGATCCTTCACATCTGGCACACAGATCCGGTTCTTGTACCACAAGGTACCCTGATCATCCTTTCTGAAATGAGGAGCCTTGCCCTTCTTGAGCAACTCACGGATCTCCTGCAGCTTCTCATCATCTTTCTGATGCTGCCTAATCTCTGCCTCTAGAGTCGGTACTGCCTCAAATGCTGCACTGGAAGTATGATGCAAGAAGCCCAGACTCAACTGCTCGAACTCCTCGCATAACTCTGGAGGCATCTGGAAAGCCACGGCCATGTTGACATAACTTCTTCTGCTCAGAGCATCTGCTACAACATTGGCCTTGCCCGGATGAAAGTGAATCTCCAGATCATAGTCCTTGACCAACTCTAGCCATCTTCTCTGCCGCATGTTCAGCTCATTCTGCGTGAAAATGTACTTGAGGCTCTTGTGATCAGTGTAAATATCACACCGCTGCCCATACAAGTAATGCCTCCAAATCTTCAGAGCATGCACAACTGCGGCTAACTCGAGATCATGAGTAGGATAGTTCAGCTCATGTCGACGTAACTACCGTGACGCATAAGCTATCACTCTGCCCTCCTGCATCAGAACACACCCAAGACCATCCTTCGAAGCATCACAATACACCGTGAACCTCTTTGTCTGGTCTGGCAGAGTCAGGACTGGCGCCGTAGTCAACCTTTTCTTCAGCTCATCAAAGGCCCTCTGACGCTCATCAGTCCACACGAAAACCACATTTTTCTCCAGCAAAGAAGTCAAAGGCTTCGCGATCTTGGAGAAATTCTCAATGAACCTCCGATAATATCCTGCTAAGCCCAAGACAGACCTGACTTCCTTTACTGTCTGCGGTGTCTCCCACTCAAGCACATCCTTCACCTTGCTTGGATCAACAGCAATGCCTCCCTGAGAGATAACATGACCGAGGAATGGAACCTCGTCAATCCAGAACTCGCACTTGCTGAACTTGGCATACAGCTGATGCTCCCTCAATCTCTGCAACACGAGTCTCAGATGCTCCTCATGCTCTTCTTCTGTCTTGGAGAAAATCAGAATATCATCAATAAAGATCACCACGAAGACATCCAGATAGTCCATGAAGACCATGTTCATCAGGTGCATGAAGAAAGCCGGGGCATTAGTCAAGCCGAAGGACATGACTGTATACTCATATAGCCCGTACTTGCAGGTGAATGCCGTCTTCGGAATATCCCCAGGACGGATCCTCAGCTGAAAATAACCCAAACGAAGATCAATCTTCGAGAATATACGAGCACCTCGAAGCAGATCAAAGAGATCCTCAATACGGGGCAGTGGATGCTTGTTCTTGATAGTAACTGCATTCAGCTCACGATAATCCACACACATCCTCTTCGAGCCATCCTTCTTATCTACCAGCAACAACGGAAAAGCCCAAGGAGAGAAGCTGCGACGGATATAGCCCTTGGCTAGCAACTCATCAATAGTTTTCTTGACCTCTTCATGCTCTATAGGTGCCATACGGTAGGGCCGCTTTGCAATAGGAGCTGTGCCAGGCAAGAGATCAATACAAAACTCAATGGCGCGTTCAGGCGGCATACCTGGCAGATCATCCGGAAAGACATCCGGGAATTCAGACACCACGCGAATACCGTCCGTGGGTCTAGCCTCCATCTGATGAAGAAATCCAGAAGGCTCTGAAGCACTGACTGTCACCTCTTGGCCATCAGATGCCGATAAGTGAACTGTCCGCTGAGCACAATCAATACGGACTCCCCATCTGGTAAGTGTCTCCATGCCCAAGATCACATCTATCCCCGAGGAGTCAATAACTATCAAGCCAGTGCGGAATTCTACCCCCTTTATGACAATACTAACTCTGGAACATATAGAGCATGTACGAATCTGACCCCCAGGTGAGGTAACTACCATAGCTGTCCTCATACAAGAAACCGGTATACCATGCTGCTCGGCAAATGAATTGGAAATGAAAGAATGGGTGGCACCGGTATCGAAAAGCACTGTAGCGGGGTGAGAGTTGACCATGAACGTACCAATAACCACGTTAGGAGCCTCGGCCGCTGACTCGGCCGTCACGTGGTTCACTCGAGCCTGTGCTGGCGCCCTGGGCTGAGCTGGGCGCCCCTGCTGTCCCGCCTGCGCCTTCCGGGGGCAAGTGTTGGCGTAGTGCCCCGGCTGGCCGCAGTGATAGCAGACGCGTGCAAGTGTCGAAGCCTGCTGTCCGGTAGGGGCTGCCGGACGTGGAGCCTGCGGTGCTGGTGGAGCTGGTGGAGCAGCACGAGCCGGAGGTGCCGGTAACCTCGGGCCCTGACCTGCCTGCTGCTGTCGAGGCGGGTACTGCTGCGGCCTCTGCTGGTACTGCTGGGGAGGACGGTACTGAGGCTGCTGGTACTGCTGAGGCTGCTGGAGTCGAGGACGAGTGTTGCTGCCGGAAGCAACGGGGACAATCTTCCTCTTCTTGTCCTCCATCTCCAGGTGCTTGCGCTCAGTGTTGAGCGCGCTGTCAACCAGATGGTTGAAGTCGTCGAAGCGGAGGTTGAGCAGCGCGTACTGGAGGTAGTCCTCAAGACCCTCCATGAAGTGCTCCTGCTTCTTGCGGTCGTCCGTAACCTCGGCAGGGGCGTAGCGAGCCAGCTGAAGAAAGCGATCACGATACTCCGTGACCGACATAGTCCCCTGAATTGACAAAGACAGATAGATATCGAAAGATTAACTCAAGATTCATAAGGATAGAACAAGGGGCATTAGGTCAAAAGAAACCGCTGAATGATTATATTTAAGATTACCTGCTTCAGTGCAAGGAACTCCTTCTGCTTCATCTTCATAACGCCCGCGGGGACGTTGTGGCTACGGAAACGCTCCCTGAACTAGAGCCAAGTAAGAGACTCGCGGTCGTGAACTGGGTGGGACTCCCACCAGTCCAAAGCTGCCCCTCGCAGCTGTCCTGCTGCGTACAAGACGCGCTCACGATCATCGCACTGGGCGATGTCCAGCTGACGCTCCACTGCACGGAGCCAGTCGTCAGCCTGAAGAGGGTCGGACGTGTGAGAAAACGTCGGCGGGTGACCCCTCAGGAACTCTGCACGCCTGTCGCGAGGCTGCAGCGGTGGAGGAGGCGGAGGCTGAGTGTGAGCGTGCTGAAGAGCCTGAACAGTGTTGTTCAGGGTAGCCATCATCTGCATCTGGAGCTGGAAGTACTGCTCCGGAGTCAAAGGCGGAGGCATCGGGATCCCAGTACCCTGGTTGTTCTGACCCTGCTGCTGGCCAGAACCGGAACCGGTGCTCCTAGTGTTCACCATCTGATTTGAACAAAAGGTTTCACGAGTAAGGATATTGCAGGAATAAATTCAGATGGATATGATAACTCTTTGCGGAAAAAGACTCAGCCATGATTAAGTAGACAGGATAGAGTTGACTGTTTTACCCCCAACGATCTAACTCATTTTATTAATTAGTTAACTTTAACATCTGAGTGATTTTCTTTAAGCAAATTTAAGCTACTAAGCTATGCAATCATTCAAAAATCCAAATCAAACATGTAGCATAATAACAAGCAGACAATTTTCACAACTTAGCCGAGTTTAGCAAAAAGACTCGACTAACACCACGCGTCGCAGAGCGGGCTATCGTATTATTATAAAAGGGTCACCTAACTAACTCATGGTGGTCAGATGACTGATTCAGGCCAAATCTACGAAAACTATTCTTCAGAGAGAGAAATCAAGGCAAGACGGGTAAAAAGTCATAGAAGTCAAGGGGTATAATAGTAAAATAGTTTCAGCAGGCAAGGATTGGTGAGAAGAAGTCCTAAAACACGACCAGTTCTATCTAGGCTTCGTCCTACAGTCGATACGGCTCTGATACCACTCTGTCACACCCGGTTTATAACAGAACATAAACCGAGCAATCATATACGTGCCAGGATCAAGTCACACGTATATACAACAGAATGAACAGTATATCATAGCACATATCACGTAAAAAGATATAATAAAGCGAATACGAATGTTATTTATTACAATAAATGACAAAATGTCTGATACAGCGGAAGCGAAGTACAAAAATACGATAAAGCTCTCCGAAGCTGAAGCAGGGCGCCACAGGGACGTCGACTGGGAGACGAAGCACCTAGAAGTCCTCGTAGTCCTGGTAACGCTGGACGAACTCCCTCGTGTCGGCAGGAACTGAGGAGCAGTAGCGTAGCCGAGAGGAAAAAGTAGAGAAGAGGCAAGAGTGAGTACACAACTTATACTCAACAAGTATAACACAAACTATGAGGCTCTAGGCTGGCTAACTCAACTGCATTAGCTTTTAAGTGTTGGCAAAATTTTATTAAAGCTATTTACTATGAGTTGATGAATTACCATTTACCCAGTTACATAGTAGTTAATCAGAATTAATTATGATACTACTGAGAACCAAACCAAACCAAGCCACCAAGGTAACCACGAGAAGCACCTCCCTCGTCGGAAGGAGATAACTCCACTAATCAAAAGGAGGATCTGGGCCGCTCATAACCGTGAGCACGGCTAGTATACCAGTTTTACACTCTGCAGAGGTTGCACATCTTTACCCACAAGTCGTGAGCTACGCCAGTTGTTCATCACACTTCCTTAGGTGAGATGGCCAGCGACTCACTACGAGGCCTTTACAAAGAATCTCGTTGGTAGGGAGTAACCGCGAGGGTGGATCAGCGACTATGGAGCATGTCTAGTGGGTGTCAAGACACGAAGCACAGACGAGGCCACTCAGCACGAGGGCCATAGAAGCTTACCGCCCCTGCCCCGCAGGTAAGTTACTCCAAACCAAAAAGATCTAATTATTACGCCAAGTCTATCCCATTCTAGCCTTGTGGTAGCGCTGTTGTCCCAGGTTGTCGCTCTATGAACCGGTCCTTATGGAGAGTGGCCAACCAAGCACTAAGCACCGTGCTGGCCCCCTAAACCATGTTTCTACAAAACCATATTTTAACGAGACGTGAGCCACTCAAGCACGAAGCACAGAGGGCTACTCCCAGAATTAAGTTCAAGTAAACCATTAATCAAATTAATTAAAAAGGACCAGAGTGTGTTATAGCGCAGCAACCTAGCACAACTAACCAAAATGCAACCCAAAGGCATATATAAAGGATATAAAGTGGCTAGGAAGTCCTTATAGGCATACAGTATTAAAATGCAGTATGAAATTGTATTTAAAGATGATAGGTTGTTCATGTTATACTTGCCTTCCTCGTACTGCTCTGGCTGCTGCTCAAAGTGCTCGGAAGACGGCTGCTCCGGGTACTGGTACTGGGGCTCCTCAGGTAGCTCAGCGTCTACTCACGAACACATGGCCAAAACAAAGCATGATAATAAGCAGACAAGCAAACTCTAACAAAAGCTAAAGAACAGTACATCAATACATAAAAACAGCGCACAAAACTACTCTAGAACTATTCTACGCGTTACAACGATCGCGTGGATAAAAAGAACGCTTAAAACGGAGCTAAAACGCAAAATCTAGGCCTAAAACAAGTTCTAGGGGCTTAATTGTAAGAAAACTGAAGTTCCAGGGGCTTTTCTGCTAAAACCGAGGGCTAAAACGTAAATAAACATTAATTCTAGGGTCTAACTCGCAAAAGAACAGGGGTTGGACGGCGGGTTCAAAATTAAAGAAGCTCAGGGGGTCAAACGCTAAAAACAGGACCTCTGCGTAATTATTTTTGAACAAGTTCGGACTGCGGGTTGATTTCAACAGAACCAGGGGTCTCTTTAACAAAAGTACCGGCCGAACCGGTACGCGCGGTTTCTGGCCGCTGGATCTAGATCTGAGGGTCTAGATCTAATGGATCCTAGATCTAATCTGGTGCGTTGATCCAAGATCCGGCGGTCCGGGGCAAAGGGGCGCGGGGTGGCGGCGGAACGTTGCCGGAGAAGCCTTCCCCGCGGCGGCGCCTCGCCGGAGAGGCCCGAAATCGGCCATCCTGGGGTCGAATCGACGGTTTATTGGGTCGGGAGGACTCCACGCAACATGCGTGATCCACTGGGAGGTTTTCCGGGGCTCAGGGAGGCTAGGCTGGGGCTCGCCATGGCGCGGGGCGGAGCTGAGTGGCGGTGCTCGCCGGCGCAGGGCGATTCGGGGTCTCTCGGGGCTACATCTACCAAATTCTAGCACCAAAAGGATTGGGAGGAGTGGCGGGTGCTCACCAGGCTCGGAAACGAAGGAAAAGGGCCGGGCGAAGTCGATGGCGAGGCTGACCGGCGGCGGAGCGGGGACGGTGGTCGCGGGCGGGGTTCGGCGGCCGTTCTCCGGGCGCCTGGATTCCGCGGATCAACTCCTGGCGAGCCTGCGAGGCCGGCAGATGGGTTATCAGGACCGGAGTGGCACCGGCGGCAAGAAAACTGGGCGGCCGAGGGCTCACCGGCGGCGCAGGGGAGCTCTGTTCCGACTCCGGAAGCACGGCGGCGCGGCTTGGGGTTTTGGGGTGGCGGCGGGGTGGAGATTAGTGCAGGGGAAAGCTCGGGCCCCTATTTGTAGGGCGGCGGCCAACCTGGGCGTGCGCGCCCGGGCGGGGAATCACGGCGAGATTCCCGGCCGGGAGTTGCGCTGCGCGGGGAAGACGGAACTGCCACGCGGGGCCCATGGGTCAGCGGCAAGGCGCGCGTGCGGGCCGGGCGCTGGCGAGCGGGGTGACGCTGGGGCGCGCTGACGTGCGGGCCCAGGCGGTCAGTCGGGGCGGGGAGCGCGCGATGCGGGGTGCAGCGGGGCTGGGCCGAGCGGGACGCTGCGCGAGGGGGCGCTGGGCTGGTTGAGGCGCTGCGCCCTGGGCCGGACCGGGCGGAGCCGAGGCGGCTTGGGCCAGCGGAGGAGAGGGCGAGCTGGGCCGAAGTGGGCCCGCGGGAAGGGAGAGGGAGACCCGGGCCGCACTGGGCCGGGCCTGGGTTGCTGTTGGGTTGGGTTTTGGTTGTGGGTTTGGGTTTTCTTTTTCCTACTCTTCTCCTTTCTAAATCTAATTCAAACAAGTTTGAATTCAAATTTGAATTTGAATTCAAACCACACTCAAATAAAATTATGCACCAGCATGAATGCAACAAAAATTTAAACCTATGATAAATTTTAATTAATTAAGGAACAAAAATTAGATTAAATGCCAACTAAACACAATAAACCTTAGAAAATTTAACTAAAGCCAATTAATTTATTAATAAATACTGAAATTTAAATTAGGGTGTTACAGTTGTTATCTTAGTTAATGTTACAAGATCATGATGTTTAATTGGAACATGGAGAACCACCTAAGAAAATAGTACAACCACAATGTCACATGGCTCTGACCTTAGCCGATTAATTAGGCATGTGGTTAACTGGTAGCCTTACCGAAAAGGCAAGGAGGGGGTCGGTGATGGGGTATAGCTCGGTCCTCTTGGGGTAGCAGCCTTTGCTAAGGTGCTAACTGTTGGCGCCTACCAATGTCACCACTGAAAGTCAGTGATGACGCTCGTAGACGCCAAGAGGGTGGCAGATATTTCATGAACCTCGAATAAATCCGTAAGTGCACGGAATACCTGTCATACCCGGGGCAGCGGGACTGCTCACAGGCATGGAATATTCTAGAGTAAGGAATAGCTCATGCATATGTCCGGCTTCTATTTTATCTACCCGAATAGGAGTAGAACTAGTCACTGTACAAGGAAACTAGCCGAATTCCTCGGACTAGTGTCCTAACAAAACTCGACTAGGATTTTCCATGTAACCCTGTTCCCCCACATTATATAAGGGCGAACAGGGACCCTTGTAGAAGGAGGAGAGACATCAAACAACACCTAAGGGAATACAAACCACCACACATGACGCAGGGTATTACACTCCGGTGGCCTGAACTTGTCTAAATCCTTGTGTTTCTTGCACCATCGCGTTCTGATCTCGGCGAGTCCCTACTTGCAACCACTATCGTCGGGATATATCTCTGAGAACCCGCCGGTAAAACACCGACAGCTGGCGCCCACCGTGGGGCCCCTCGCCAAAGACCAACAGAAGAACTTGATGGCTCCTCTCAACGACAACTCGGTGCTTACTGGAGGCACCTCCTTCTGTGTGGGCTCCTGGATCTTCGTTGCTGACGGATCAGGCAGATTCAACAGTCACCCAATCGATCGAAGCCCTTCAGAAGCATTAGAAGCAACAAGACGTCAAGAAATCGACGATTCATCGACCAACTCGAAGAAGTCGGGCTTTTGGCTTCCAACAGCGGAACTCGAAATCAACTCGAATTCGACACAATTAGACCCAAAACACTCTCCGAACTCGAAGAGGATTTGGACAAATTGCTAGAAGATACCAAGCAAGAAACAGCCATTGATGAAAATATCCTATCTTTCGGATGTCAACAGGACATCACTCAAGAAGATCAACTCGTCAATTCAGTTTCAACAACAACAATTGAGAATTATCTAAAGGACCTGAAGGAAATCCGATGCCCTCAAGTGGACAATACTGAATTACTCAATGGGGCCAATCAGGTCTCCAATAGCGTCGAAGGATGCATCAACCTTGCAGAATCAGCTCTCCGAAAGAAAAAAAATCAAAGGCCAGCTTCAAGAAAACAACTCGCAAGAGAAAACCTTCCGAAGACCCTTCCTCAAGAACCGATAATATTGATGAAAAGATCACACACTGCCTTCAACTAGCAGAAGATACACTCAAGAAGCCCTATGACTATGCACATGAAGAATTCATCAACCCCTGGGCACTCAGCCCTGTAGAGCTGCAACAGGATCAAGCATTCATCAGACACCTCGAAGAACTTGACGAACCAATTTCTGAAGATGAACTAGCCGAGTGGTCAAATGACATCGACTTGTTTATGGAAGGAATATCAAATCCCGATAAGCTTGAAGCACTTTGGGAACAATCCAAAGCGAAAAAGCTATGGGACGAATGAAAAAGCAAATCACCAGCTCAATTGGATCAGTACTTGTCAGAAACTCATCCCGCAGAAGACTCTGTTCCAATCAAAGATTACATGGATCGATGGTGCAACACCATCCAAATTCCAAATTCCCCTACTCCACAAGAAAATTACCGCATGCCGCAGCTATTTTCTCCGAAAGAACGAGACAATTTGGACAGATACGACAAATTCATGAACGAATTCTCAGTCCGATTCGAAGGAGGATGGCTCCCGCCAAACACCATCCCATACAACGAAGTCCTTCTGAGACACACCCTCGGATTATCTCCCCAAGTCAAGTCAAACAAAGAATTCTACCCGGACTCGGATCAAATCCTTAGGAGAAACCGATTCACGATACAATCCGTTTTCAACAAGAAGATAGAATCTGACAAGAACTCGATCTCCACTTCCACTACAAAAAGAGAACTCCAGTCCTCAGATCGGGGGAATGGGAGACAATTCTTAGATTACAAAGAATTACCGTTCCAGCAAGGCCTTCCACTAAAACAAGACAACAAGCCAAATACTTCCAATCACGATCGCGAGATTTTCATGGCCATACTCTCAAAACCGACAAATAGAAAGGACAACCCTACGGCGCTAGAGGACCTCGATTACGACGATTTCCTTTCTGATGCGGGAGAAAGCGAAACAGTAGCAATCAGCTATGAAATCTCTCCATCGCCACTAGGAATCACGATCACCGTTCAACTGGATAACAAGCTGAACAAGACTCAATGTCAAAAGAGAAACATCAATCTCACGATAGAGCACCATCAATAGCTTGGCGAGTCATTCGACTATTCCAACAGTGACTTACGCAATGTCATCAACATTGGTCGCAATGCGAAAATAGTCATCATCAACAAAGGAGAAGATCATGAAGAACTCGAAGCTTACAGCCCGACATCTAATTTATCGGCTACCTGACAACTACGAGTACAACTTGCAAAAACGACGCAACGCTAATGCAGTACCTCCTCCTCAACCAACAAAGCAGTCGAAGATTGATTCCACTCACCAAAAACTTCACTCAAGATGTTTCCTACACCCCAGAGCAAAGCACTCGAGTTTCCAATGCATCATCCCTCGCAAAGCACTCGGAGCACCTCGACCTCCTGCTGACAAGGACACCAAAGAAAAGAACCAGTGTCAGCAAAGCTTCTTTTGACAATCAACTACAAAGAAGAAATTAGTCGGATGGGTTAAATCTCCTCAGGGCCAACCCCCGGTCTTACATGTAACACCCTAATTTAAATTTCTGTACTTAATAATAAATTTAATTGGCTTTATTTAATTTTCTAAGGTTTTATATGATTAGTCTTGCATTTAATCTAATTTTTGTTTCACAAGGAATTAAATTTTTTCTAGGATAAAAATGTTTGTTGCATTCATGCTGGTGCATTATTTTATTTGGTTGAGTGTAAGGGTTGAATTCAAATTTGAATTTGAATTCAAATAGGTTGAGTGTTGATTGAAAAAGAAAAGAGAAAGGAAAGGCAATAGAAAAGGGAAAGAAAACACAACCCAAACCAGTCCGGCCCAACCCCTTCCACGCGGGCCCAGCTTTCCCTCTCCCTCTCCTTTCCCCGCAGCCCAGCAGCCCAGTCCGCTCACCCCTCTCCTTTTCCACCAGCCCTCGGCCAAGCTAGCGGCCTGCCCCTTCCCCGCACGTGACCCGCACTCCACGCCGCGGCCCAGCACACCTCCGCTCGCGCTCGCCTCGCTCCGCGTCGCCCGCTCTGCCGCTGACCAGCCGAGCCCGCTAGTCAGGTCCATCCCCCCCCGATACACGCTCGCGCAACGTCTGGCCGTGATCCTCGGCCGGGATCCCGCGCCGCGCCTTCCACCCGGGCATGCACATCTTGGTTCATCCTCTCCTTAAACAAGCCGCAGTCCCCCAGGAACCGTATCCCCCACACCGCAGCCGCCACCTAGCTCCACCGCTACCGCCCGTTCGCTCTGCCGTGCCGAGCTCGTGCGCCGCCGCGGCCACGCCGCTCCGCCGCACCGGAGCCCCGGCCAAGCAGCACAGTAGCACCGCTTCGCCGCCTGGAATCTCTCCGAAGCATCCACGCACGACCCCAGCACCTGCAGCGGCCGGGATTGTGCCGGACTTCATCTCAGGTGAGATCGGGCCGCCGTCGAAATCCCTCACCGCCGTTGATGCTCCGGCCGCCCTGACCCCTTGTACACCTTCGCAGCATAACCACGAGCCGACCCGAGGGGACCAGAAGCCTGGAGCACCGCTGCATCGTCCTTGTCCGCGAGCACCGCGCCATCACCGCCACGGGAACTCACCGTCGATGAATCTGCGCCGCTTCCCGTCCTGTTCCGAGCTCGGTGAGCTATGCCCCAACCCTCCTGCCCCTTTTCGCCAGTTCCCATAGCCCATAGCGCACCCTAGCCGCCTGGACTCGTGCCCGCCGGCGACCACAACCCGCAGAGCCGCCGCCGCCCACGCGCACGCAGCTCCGAGCCTCCCCAAACCCAAATAACCCCCAGGTGGGCTACGCACGTCGCGTACTCCACCCACGGCCAAACAGCAGGCCGAACTGAGCCCCAGAGCGGCCGATTTGGCCAACTCCGGTGCAGCGCCGCCGCCAGCGCCCCCATCCATCCTAGCCGCCTGATCCTTAAACAGTGGCCATGATTTGATCTAACTTACCTCTTTGCGCTGAGCCACCAGATCTTGATCCAACGGCCAAGATCTGCGCGTACCGCTTCAGTCCGGCGTTTTTGCTAAAGAGCCCCTGCGCTTTATGAGTATCAACCCGCGGTCCAAGTCTGTTCAAAAGTATTTACAGTTCAGCCCAAAATCTTGCACGGACCCCCCTGAGCTTCTTGGTTTTAGAACCCGCGGTCCAAGCCATGCAGTTTTGCGAGTTAGACCCTAGATCTATCCGTTAATTATGTATAGGTCCCTGGTTTTTACAGAAAACCCCTGGGAAGTTAGTTTTTCTTGCAGAAAAGCCCCTAGATCTTGTTTTAAACCTAGTTTTCGCGTTCTAGCTCTGTTTTAGGCGTTCTTTATGTCCACGCGATCATTGAAACGCGTAGAATAGTTCTAGCTTGGTTTTGCTTGCTGTTTTTATGTATTGTTGTACTGTTTATTAGCTTTTTTCTTTGTTTGCAAGTATGTGTATGTGCTGGACTTGTTTTGGCGTTGAGATCGTGAGTAGACGTTGATCCATCTGAGGAGTACCAGGAGTCACCTTTTGAGCAGTTTGAGCAGCAAGAGAACTTTGAGGAAGGCAAGTATAACATGAACATCACCTATCACCTTTAAATACAATTTCATACTGCATTTTAATACTGTATGCCTATAAGGACTTCCCTAGCCACTTTATATCCTTTATATATCCCTTGGGTTGCATTTTGGTTAGTTGTGCTTGGTGCCGTGCTATAACACACTTGGTCCTTTTTAATTAATTTGTTAATATTATTATGCAACTTAATTCTGGAGCCGACCCTCTGTGGTTTGTGCGTCCTTAAAATATGTTTTGTTAGAAACATGGTTTAGGGGGCCAGCACGGTGCTTACTGCTGGGTTGGCCACTCTTCATAAGGACCGGTTCATAGAGCGACAACCTTGGACAACAGCGCTACCACATGACTGGAATGGGACGGTCTTGGCTTACTAATTAGGTCATTTTGGTTCGGGAGTAACTTACCGACGGGGCAAGAGGAAGGGTGAGCTTCAATGGTCCCTGCGCTACGAGGCTTGGTCTGTGTTATCTTGTACCCCCTCGAGGTGGGCCCCATCGTTGCGGAGCCTGATTCCTTAGCGGTTACCCCTTACCAACGTGGTCCTTTGTAACGGCCTCGTAGTGAGTTTGCTGGTCATCTCACCTACGAAAGTGTGATGAATAACTAGCGTAACTCACGACTTGTGGGTAAAGATGTGCAACCTCTGCAGAGTGTAAAACTGGTATACTAGCCGTGCTCACGGTCATGAGCGGCCCAGATCCTCCTTTTGATTAGTGGGGTTATCTTCCTTTGATTAGGAGGGTTTCCCCCGGTGGTTGGTTTGGTTTGGTTCTCAGTAGTTCATAATTAATTCTGATTAATTACTATGTAACTGGGTTTATGGTAATTCATCAACTTGTAGTAAATAGCTTTAATAAAACTTTGGCAAGACTTAAAAGCTAATGCAGTTGAGTCAGCCAACCTTAGAGCCTCATAGTTTGTGTTATACTTGTCGAGTACGAGTTGTGTACTCACCCTTGCCTCCTCTACACTTTTTCGTCTTGTTCTTTTGGGGATACTCTACTGCTGCTCAGTTCCTGCCGACGCGAGGGAGCTCACCCGGAGCTACCAGGAGTACGAGGACTTCTAGGCGTTCGTCTCCCAGTCGACGTCCATGTGGCGCCCTACTTCCGAGAGTTCTTCGTATATGTATTTTACGCTTCCGCTGTATCAGACATTTTGTCATTAATGTAATAAATAACATTCGTATTCGCTTTATTATATCTTTTTATGTGATATGTGCTATGATATATTGTTCATTCTGTTGTATATACGTGTGACTTGATCCTAGCACGTATATGATAGCTCGGTTTATGTCCTTTTATAAACCGGGTGTTACATTACACCCAATAAAGGCTAGGATGGGTCCGCCAGAGCTTAGATTCTACCCCCGAACTACTCAAAGTCAAAGAAGAAGAAGTACAACATACAAAGTAGTCGGCTGGGTCCAACCACCTCAGGGCCAACCCCCGGTCTTACACCCAATAAAGGCTATAATGGGTCCGCCCGAGGGAGCTTCCACCCACGAACTACCAAAGAAAACAACATGCGAGTACAAAGCTATCCGTCCGAATGACCTCAGGGCCAACCCCAGGTCTTACACCCAATAAAGGCTAGGATGGGTCAGCCCAAATTCTTATTCAATACCCAAACTACTCGTGTCGGCAGAAGACAAATATTCAAATCGAATACCCTCAGGGCCAACCCCCGGTGTTCCACCCAATAAAGACTAGGATGGGTCTGCCTGAGCAAGATTCAAATATAAAGAAGAAATCGAGTGCTTTAGAATCTAATGGAGGGGTCTACAAAGAAGATGCGTTGTCAATAATCTACTCGATTGCATTGCAAGACACCATACTCTATGGAGTCCAAGTGAAATCAAGCAAGCAATTGTATTTGGGAAGGCTCTAGAGACAAGCTCTCTCTCCTTCCTAGGAGTTATTACTCCATCAGCTACTTCGAATACCAATCTTTCTTTGTTAAGTTAAAGTAAAAGGCACGGCGTATCGAGTAGTTAGGGCTAAGAGACATGATCTCCGCGGCCCTAGAGACAAGTTCTCTACCTTCTTCAGGAGTTGTTACTCCATCAGCTACTTCGACTACCAACCTTTCTTTGTTAAGTTAAAGTAAAAGGCATGGCCTATCGAGTAGCTGGGGCTAAGAGACATGAGCTCCGCGGCCCTAAGGGACAAGTTCCCTACCTCCTAAAAGGAGTTATTCATCCACGTGATGACCACCTGTCGACTACTACAATACTCGACCAACGCTAAGACAAGATCTCTATCTCCTAAAAGGAGTAATCATTCATCAATGAGATGACAACCCGTCGACTACTATGGTACCCGACCAATGTTGAGACCAGATCTCTATCTCCTAAAAGGAGCCATTACTCGTCCACGAGACGACAAAATTTCGACTACTACGGTACTCGACCTATGATGAGACAAGATCTCTACTTTCTAAAAGGAATTACTCATCCACGAGATGACAATCAATCGATTACTACAGTACTCGAATAGTGCCAAAAATGCAGCCCAAGACAGCCAATGACAAGCTTCGTAAAATGGCAAGCACTTGATCAGGCATCAACTCAAGACGAAAGTACTATACATCCAAAATGTCAAAGTACTCCTAGTGGACACACATCCACACAAGGCAAAAGAATATTACAACAATGTTCAAGCCTCTCCCTCAGGTGCCGGCTCCAAACCAATGATAACCTTATCAGCGATGGGCTTCATTTCCTCGACATATTTAGAGAATTTCTCCCCTGAACAGCCGACGGCAACCAAATCACCAATAAGAGCCAAGTTCGCAGAAGGAAGAAAGGATTTCACTAATCCTACGGCATGGGCCAAGTACTCCCTAGATGTGTCAGAGAAGAAGCTACTAATTCGCTGGGGGGCTTCACGAAGACGCTCCACCAGACTCTTGCTACCAGCATCTTCCTCCTAGGCCATCCCAACGACTACCTCTGCCGCAGCCTCAAGATCAGCCAGCTGCTGGGCCTTCTATTCATGATCAGCTGCCAAGTCCTTGATTTGCTTCATGTCCTTGACCAGCTGCTTGTTAGAGTCACCTTTGATCTTAGTCAGCTTCTCCACAGCATCTGTTTGGCGATGCATAATATTGGTCATGTCAGTCACCAATTCATCCTTTTTTAACAACAAGCTTTTAAGCTCTGTCAACGCAAGGTGAACATGAGTACCAAAGAAAAAAACTACTCGAAAAGAACAAGCACCAAAGGAGGAAAGAAATACCTTTCTTCTCCTTGGCAAGGGCCTTCGCCTTCTCCTGCAGCTTGGAAGCTTTCTCCTGAAGAGCAGAATTATCCTGCTCCAGAGTCTCGACCCGGGCCTCCAGAAGATTGATCTTTTGTAACCGCTCCTCAGAAGATTTCTCAAGAGCAGCCATCTTCTATAACTGCTGCGCCTGAACAACAGACAGTTGGAGACCCTCTCCAGCCTGCCGAAGATACTCGGCCTGCTCAGCGACTTGCTTAGCCAGTTCCTATCACCAAGACATAGTCAAGACAAAGTACTCAACAACGTAATACAAGTACTCGAGTACAAAATCACTTACAACAAGGATGGATTGACAGCCAGGATCCTGTGGGCCACAGCAGTCGACCCCTCATCCGGTTTCTCCGCTGTTGACGGTCCTTAAGTGTCGTTCTCGACCGTCAACTCCTACAGCTTTTTACCAGAAATAATCATCAAGCTTAGATATAGGGCTTTTGGCTAATCATTTCCATAAGTTTTGGTGAATTGTCATCTACAGGCACCCACATCTGCAAAAGGGAGAAAACACAAGTGAACACAAGAAAGAATGCACAAAAGATCAACATCGAGACGTGTCACTTACAAAGAGGGCCCACAAGTCAGAGAAAACGGGGGAGCCAAGGCAAATGCACCAGAGAATCTTGACAAGGGCCCACATGTCAGACTCTCCGATGAAGATAAGGATGAGATGCTGCCAGGTGGGGTCGGCCGAACCATGTATCCCATCCAGGTGCACTTCTATGTGGCATGCCCCCTACTCCTCCTGATCACCTTCCATGTATGCTTTTGGCGGGAACCAACCTTGAAGACTATAAAAGGGGCCTCCCTCCACCTCTCACAACACACACCATTTCATATGTGAAGGAGAAGAGTAGAGAGTCTCCACCACTTGTATCATTAGACTAGGGAGTGTGTGAGGAAGGAGTTTAGAGAAGAGTCGGACTTGTCGGCGTCTCTTCACCCTTGTACCTCTACGGATACGGTGAATTTGGAGTACATATCCGGGTTCTTCTACTTAGTGAGTTCCTGTTAAGTTATTCTTTTGTTCTCTTTCGTTCGTGGGTTCATCGTCCGTTCTAGTAGAGGATACTCTAGAAGAGGGCCCCTGATAAAGACAGGATAACCCTGCGTGATACTAGAGTAGTAGTCGAAGGCATAGGCGTGGTGTCTTGGCCTTAGATTACCTTTGTTTGCCTCGAGCTCAGCTGACATTGTGGGGTAGATGGCAGGTGGTGACAGCCCTATCTGTCCGCTATGGAAATAGTCTACATGATTAGTGTAATCCCTCCCACCTGGATTCGGCGTAGAGCTAGTAGCCAGAAGTCCTTGGCAGACCAAGGTAAGACCGGTGCCCGAAGTGAACGAGTGGAAACATAAGTTTATCTTCCCTTGAGCCCATCCTTAGATCAGAACCACACTTTCCTAAGGTCTTTCTATCTCTTATCTTCTTCAGGGCAACCTAGTTAGAAGACAGTTACACACCCATTCCTCGTGGAAAATACGATACCCTGAATACTCCCGGGTGAAGTGCTACAACAGTATTTCCGTGCGCTTGCGGACTTCTCTGTAAGAGTTAAGAAATACGAACAAGCATTTCTGGCTCCGTTGCCGGGGAACGGTTGCCGTAGTTGTCTTCGAACCTAGTTGCTCATGTGTCTTTCTTTTATCCTTTCTTTTCTTTTTATCCTTATTCCATGGACACCCTTTCTATCCACCAACTCTCTGCTCCCTCGGGCGATTTCTTAGAGCCACAACAGTCATCCAAGCCAATCACAGCTTCTGGCTTTGAACTCCGCCCTGACTTCATAGCCAAGGTCCGAGAACAACCCTTCTCAGGATATGAGCTAGAAAATCCCTATCACCACCTACGAGAGTTTGAGCAGATGTGCTCTTGCTTGTCTATCACATGCATGGCATAAGAAACACTTCGGTGGAAGTTATTTCCTTTCTTCCTTGCTGAGAAAGTGAAACAATGGTACACCCATAACGTAGGAAAGGTAAATGGAGAATGAGAAGAATTGAGGAACAGGTTCTGTCTCGTATTCTTCCCTATTTCTCGCATCGCTTCCATGCATAAAGAAATCCTCGACTTTCGTCAGGATGAGATGGAGACCCATGGGACAGCCTGGGCTAGATTCTCACAGCTTACACATGCCGGCCCGGACTTGTCCATTCCCGACCATGTGCTGCTTCAGCACTTCTGGTTGGGGCTGAATAATGAAATAGCCCAACAGCTTGATATCACTGCTGGGGGATCATTTGCTTATAAAACCACTTCCGAAGGGGTGGCACTCCTAGATTGTATCCTAGAGAACACCTCCTTCACAGAACCCCTCCCAATAGTAGAACCCTCAAGCCAGGAGGAAGTTTCGGTAGCCGAACCCATACACTCTTTAGTAACCCTTGACGAATCGTCAGCCGAACCTTCCCCTGAACCAGAAGATCCGGAGGAAGAAATTCCGCCCCTAGAATTCCCGTTTAACATTGAGGAGGATATATTCTATGACTTTGGCAATACCACATTATATCCCCTCCAAAAAAGGCCTCTAGTCCCTTTAGACCCTCCAAGCAGTCTCGACAAGGCTTCCCTTAAAGTGACCGTGAAAAGGGTAGTTGCTATCATGAATAGCGAGTGGATACAAGAAGGGGAGACTTCATCTGAAATAATTCAGTTTCATGCCCCCTCCTTGACCATTCCATGCTTCATAAGAAGGACTGCAGTCATAGCCTTTTACAATCCCATGGTTGGAGTGAACATCATTTCTGCCTCTTTCGCTTCCGACCACTCGGGTGAAAGACTTGTTACTCCAACCACGAAATCTCTTAGAACTTGACCACACTCCATTATAAAAGGGATTGGGATTATGCAAGATGTGCCAGTTTGGCACATGAAAACGGAGATTGCTCTAGATTTTCATATCTTCGAAGTCCAAGACTTCAACATCTTAATAGGCATCCCGTAGAAAAACTTTTCCTAGATGTCTCCACTCTAGGAAGGCTAGACATGTCTCTTGGGGGAAAATCTTACTCCTTGCCTATCAGCCAAACCAAAAACTCCATGGCCGATTTCGTTCCCCAAGAAGAACCAATTGAGGAAGTGGCGGTCATGCCGGAGGACAACTCTAAGCCCTCCTTAGAACAAGATGTCAAACTCTTTATCCAAGAGGAGGACGACTTAGAGGAAAAACTCAAACTGCCCATCCACGAGAAGCCAACACGAACTTCGATAGAGCTAAAAATCCTTCCTGATGGCCTTCGCTATGCTTTCCTCAATGGTGACACACAAACTCCCATCATCATTAGTAGTCACGTATTAGAAAAGCATAGATCCGTCTTTGGCTATTCACTCGAGGACATGAAAGGAATTAGTCCTACCCTTTGCACTGATTGTATCCCTATTGATTCTACGTGCACACCTTCTAGGGAGCCTTAGCGTAGGCTAAATAATACGATGAGAGATGTCATCAAGAAAGATGTCCTTAAGCTCTTACACACCGGGATCATCTATCCCGTGCCCCATAGTGAGTGGGTAAGCCCGGTACAAGTCGTGCCAAAGAAGGGAGGTATGACGATCATTGAGAATAGCAAGAATGAACTCATTCCTCAACGACCTGCCACAGGGTGGAGGATGTGCATAGATTACCGGAAACATAACTCGGCAACAAAAAAGACCACTTTCCGCTGCCCTTCATTGATGAAATGTTAGAGCGGTTGGCTAAGCATTCTTTCTTCTGTTTCCTTGATGGGTATTCCAGTTATCACCAAATCCCCATCCACCCTGATGATCAAAGCGAGACCACATTACTTGCCCGTACGGAACCTATGCCTATCGTAGGATGTCTTTCGGGCTCTGTAATGCTCCCGCATCTTTTCAACGATGCATGATGTCTATCTTTTCAGACATGATCGAGGAAATCATGAAAGTTTTCATGGACGACTTGTCCGTCTTTGGAAAAACTTTTGATCGTTGTCTAGAAAATTTAGACAGGGTCTTGCAACGATGCCAAGAAAAGGACCTGCTGCTGAATTGGGAAAAATGTCATTTCATGGTCCGTCAAGGCATCGTCCTTGGACACCTTGTGTCCGAAAGGGGGATTGGGGTGGACAAAGCCAAAATCGATGTTATAGAACGTCTTCCACCTCCTGTAAACGTCAAAGGGATCCGTAGCTTCTTAGGTCATGCGGGGTTCTATCGTAGGTTCATCAAAGACTTCTCTCAGATAGCTAGACCCCTTACAAACCTTTTAGCTAAGGATGCGCCCTTTGAGTTCACGGATGAGTGCCTTAGAACCTTCGAAATCCTGAAAAAGGCACTCATCTCGGCTCCAATCATTCAACCCCCAAATTGGAGCCTTCCGTTCGAAATAATGTGTGATGCTAGCGACTATGCTGTTGGTGCGATCTTAGGCCAAACCAAAGATAAGAAGCATCATGCAATTGCCTATGCTAGCAAAACTCTGACAGGAGCACAATTAAATTATGCCACCACTGAAAAAGAGCTCCTTGCAGTTGTTTTTTCTATTGATAAGTTTAGATGTTACTTGGTAGGAGCAAAGGTTATTGTTTATACTGACCATGCAGCTTTGAAATACTTGCTCCCCAAGAAAGATGCTAAACCCCATTTAATACGGTGGATTCTCTTGCTCCAAGAATTTGACCTTGAAATAAAAGATACAAAGGGAGTAGAGAATACAGTAGCCGATCATTTGTCGCGTATGCAAGTTACTAACCTGCAGGAACCTCCAATCAATGACTTTCTACGTGACGACATGCTGCTCATGGTGACAGACTCAAACCCATGGTACGCAAATATTGTGAATTTCATGGTTGCAGGTTATGTACCACCTGGGGAAAACAAGAAGTTGATCTTTGAGAGTAGACGTCACCTTTGGGATCCACCGTACCTGCAGAGAGTGTGTACGGATGGATTATTGATGAGATGTGTCCCAACAGCAGAAGGGGTACACATAATAGAGAAATGTCATACTGCAGCGTATGGAGGCCACTTTGGAGCTTTCAGAACACAAGAAAAAATCTGGCAAAGTGGTTTCTTCTGGCCTACAATGTTTGAAGACACCAGAGAACTCATTCGAAGGTGCCGAAGATGCCAGCTGCGAGGCATCATTGCTCGCAATGCAATGCCTCTCACATACAATCTTCAAGTTGAACTATTCGATGTCTGGGGTATTGATTTCATGGGACCATTCCAAAAGTCCTATGATTGTGAGTACATCCTGGTCGCTGTGGACTACGTCTCCAAATGGGTAGAAGCATTACCCTGCTGAGCTGCAGACGCCAAGCATGCGAGGAAGATGTTTCAAGAGATCATCTTCCCTCGTTTCAGAACTCCAAGGATGGTTATAAGTGACGGGGGTCTCATTTCATTGATAAGACCTTCCGTCACTTCCTAAAGGAGCTTGGCGCAAGACACAACATAGCTACACCGTACCACCCTCAGACTAGTGGACATGCAGAAACTTCTAACAAGCAAATCAAGAGTATTCTGCAGAAGACGGTGGACCAGATGGGGAAAGGTTGGAAGAATATGCTGCCTGATGCACTTTGGGCATACAGAACAGCATACAAGTCCCGCATCGGCATGTCACCATATCAACTGGTCTATGGGAAGACGTGTCACCTTCCAGTCGAGCTTGAGCATAGGGCCCATTGGGCCATTAAGAAATGGAACATGGATTACAAGCTCGCTGAGAGAAATAGACAGATGCAGCTGGCAGAATTAGAAGGGTGGAGAGAAAAGGCGTACCATAGTGCAAGAATATACAAAGACCGTACCAAAAGATGGCACGACAAGAGGATCAAGCCCATGGAATTCAAGCTAGGTGACAAGGTACTAATGTTTAATTCTAGGATAAAATTCTTCGGAGAAGGAAAACTTCGCAGCAAATGGAAAGGCCCGTACACCGTCATCAACGCATCTTCCCATGGGGCGATCACACTCCAGGATAGTGACGGTGAGTACTTCAAGGTAAATGGCCACCGCCTTAAACTTTTCTATGAACCTTTCCATCGCGGCGAAGTTTTCGATGAAATTAAGTTAGTGGACTTTGATTCCACACATCTTCTCCTTAGAAATGGAGCCCATGCACCCTTGGATCACCTAGCCCCCAGCCCTGGAAAGCCCACACGAGGAAGATGAGGCCCAGACGAGCCCAGAGGGGGGCGGCTGAATCTAGGGATCGGCCGGCCCCACCTCGTGGCCGTTGGGGCTGTGCCTTTGAATTTAAACTCTCCAACGTCCCTTTTCATGTTTCCTTGTGTGGAGACGCCGAACTTCGGCAAGTTTGGCACTATTTTGATCCTCTCTTCCCTTTAAATTCAACTCCTCTCCCCTCCTTCTCAATCATCCTAAGCACGAGAATTCTACCCTTACTCAGCCTCCTCTCACCTGCAAAGCACCAATTCCATGGCCGACAAGTCCATCATCCCGTTCGTTGGGTCCGAGTCCACCTTTGGACTCAAGGCGAGCCATCCCCGGCCAACTTAGCTCTAGCAAGCCCAGCAGTAGAGGAAGAGGCAATGCACATCACCACAACGCTCCTAGCCATCATGCTAGCGTTAGGGAAGAAGATGGCGCCGAGAGGCGCCGATGAGGGGGCAGCCGACCCCTAGTTCGGCTGAACCAGGGATGAGGCCCCTCGGCCCCTCCTTCGACACGACGCATCGCCAAGAAGACCACTGCCCAGAGGAGCAGGGGAGGCCACCCTGGCTCTACACAGAGGCCGATGACGGGCGAACTTCGTCCAAAGGATGTCGCCGTCCACCTTTTCGCCGATCCTATGCCTCCAATGCCGATGGAGGAAGGAATGCAGCATGCTTTTACTGTAAAAAATAAGAGCGGTGACATAGTTAGCCATCACTACACCACCACTCTCTCCCCCGTGAGCGACAATGCACCAAATCGCTTTAGGGTTGTAGGAGTGCAGACCCCCGGAGGGGGGTACGGTAAAGGTCTCTTTCCCGCGCTCTCCACCAAGGAGAAGGGAGAGGCCGAATCCATTGCATCCACCCCCAAAAGGGTGAAGAGGCACCTGACACCTCCCCCCATCACACGTCCTGGGAGGCAATACGAGAGTGAGGAAGAGAAGGTCCTCAAAGGACCAAAGGTCATCCAGCTTCTGAAGACCATAGTTGCACTAAAGAAAGAACACCAGAAGCAGGGCGACCAGCTGGCGGAAATGTCCCTAGAGCTCATGTCGGTCATGGACGACTTTGAGACTCTCCGTCGTGGCCTTTGCTCCAGGATTCCCCGTCTGGAGAAAGGCAAAGATATCACTTAGGTGTACGCCTCCACCTAGCGATAGGGCGCATTTCCTTTTCATGTTTAGTTCTCAAGTTTAATTCTGCAATTTGTAATAAGCACCCTTTTTAATTTCAATATAATAAAGTTTGAACTCCCCGGATTCCAGCCGGCAGAGTTCCTTTCTAGTTTTCCCAAACTTTGTCTTGAGTATATCTACAGGCATAGAAACAAGTGTGGGGGAAACGCACCCCACAAAACTGCGACACAAAACAGATACGACCAGCACGCGAAAGAAGAGGGCGAGAAGGCCCACTTCAGGCGCGGCCAAACCCATGGGTCGGTCGGCCCCTGGTAGGGCCCAATCGGCTCCATCCAGCTCCAGATCATTGGTCTGCATCTCAAATTCCTTAAACCTCCTTGCGTTCATTTAAATTCAATAATTTTCTTCGTAGAAAAATTAAAAACTCCTCATGCTTCCAAGAATAAAAACTTTGCATACATGTTGTTCTTAGCTCTATTTTTAACCTTGTGAATAAATTCCTATTGGGACCCCATGCTCTCTAAGTAATTGATCAATGAGATATGACTTGCCTTGATGGCACCATGCTCTTCCTTGCAAAGTACTTGATTTCTTTTTCAAAACACAAAATAAATTTAGCTTGACTCCTCAAATTATTACAAATTCCTACCAAAGCCTTCCTTGTTCAACCTTCATATGTTGTTTGCCTTTGTTTTGAGCTTTGTCAAATTCTTCGACCCCTGTTAGAAACTTGTCATGCTTTTATGGTCAAGGTCATGTACACAAACTATACTTCCACAAAGTGAGATAATTGTCATATACATCATTCCACAAAATAAGAGCTCTATGACCTTTGCTCTCCAAAAACAATATGGGCTATGCAAAAAGAAAATTAAAGATGTCTACCCAAAGAAGGTAGACCACATGCTCAAGGAGTATGTCAAAAAAAAGAGAAATGATGCATACCCAAAGAAGGTATGCCACGCTTACAAGGCATGTCAAAAAAATTGATGATAGCTCACATTTGGAAATAACAAGGGAGAGAAAGTCATGCAAAAGAGTTCATCTGTTAATCACCAAAAATATTCCACACACTTGCACATCTTGATCAGATTGTACGACTCGTTTCTGCTCGGATCTTGTTTTTGACTTAGCAATACAAGCAAAGCAAACATGCCTCTCCACTCCTACCCTGAGCCCCATATAAGCCTGAATAGATGGTAGGAAAAGAAAGACAACATCTTTTGCCTTGGTGAGGATATAAAACAAAAAAAAAGAGTGATTCAGAGAGTCATTTGAGGAGCAAGACTATCTTCTTTTTAAAATAAAAACTCTAAGTTGCTAAGTAGGAAGAGCTGGGAGCTTGAATCCTAAGTTGTTCCGTTGTTCAATCACCCAAGACTGCATGGTAGCCATACAAAATTTCACAAGGGTGAGAAGAAGCTTGGAATAACTTGTATGCAGGTTGAATTCAAGGAGTGATAGCCGCCTTAGTCCTTCAAACTTTACTCGAAGATGAGCAAAGGGCTAAGTGTGGGGGTGTTGTTGACGGTCCTTAAGTGTCGTTCTCGATCATCAACTCCTGCAGCTTTTTACTAGAAATAATCATCAAGCTTAGATATAGGGCTTTTGTCTAATCATTTCCACAAGTTTGGGTGAATTGTCATCTGCAGGCACCCACATCTGCAAAAGGGAGAAAACACAAGTGAACACGAGGAATAATGCGTAAAAGATCAACATCGAGACGTGTCACTTACAAAGAGGGCCCACAAGTCAGAGCAAACGGGGGCGCCAAGGCAAATGCACCACAGAATCTTGACAAGGGCCCACATGTCAGACTCTCCAAGGAAGATAAGGATGAGATGCTGCCAGGTGGGGTCGGCCGAGCCTGGCCAGCATCCCATCCAGGTGCACTTCGACGTGGCATGCCCCCTACTCCTCCTGATCACCTTCCATATATGCTATTGGCGGGAACCGACCTTGAAGACTATAAAAGGGGTCTCCCTCCACCTCTCACAACACACACGATTTCATATGTGAACGAGAAGAGTAGAGAGGTTCCACCTCTTGTACCATTAGACTAGGGAGTGTGTGAGGAAGGAGTTCGGACAAGAGCCGGACTTGTCGGCGTCACTTCGGCCTTGTACCTCTACGGATACGATGCATTTGGAGTACATATACGGGTTCTTCTATTTGGTGAGTTTCAGTTAAGTTATTCTTTTGATCTCTTTGGTTCGCGGGTTCATCATCCGTTCTAGTAGCGGATACTCTAGAAGAGGGCCCCTGATAAAGACGGGTTAACCCTGCGCGACTCTAGAGTAGTAGTCGAAGGCATAGGCGTGGTGTCTGGGCCTTAGATTACCTTTGTTTGCCTTGAGCTCAGCTGGCATTGTGGGGTAGACGGAAGGTGGTGACAGCCCTGTCCGTCCGCTACGCAGATAGTAGTCTGTGTGGTTAGTGTAATCCCCCCCCCCCCCGCCTAGGTTCAGCGTAGAGCTAGTAGCCAGAGATCCTTGGCAGACCAAGGTCAGACCGGTGCCCGAAGTGAATGAGTGGAAACATAAGTTTATCTTCCCTTGAGCCTGTGGCAGAACCGCCAAAATTAATCCAGCTAAGTGCGTTAAACCTAACCATTATAGATGAAACAATTAATACGCACTTCAAACGGAGTAATATGACAATCTGTCGAGTAAAATCCCAATAAAACCACTGTATTTCCGATCGAAACAATATACCTCACTCGAAGTTGAGCCCAGAGATTACAATAGCCATAAATTTACATTACAAACTTCAATAGTAAAAGTTATTACAAACTGAGTTTGAGAATTCAAATAGGATACCTCAGAAATTTGGAAGTAGATAAGTTCTTCAGAGTTTATAAATAGTGGAAAAGAAAACGGCATCTAACGATGATGTATGACATCATGATGAAGCCCGTACATGACGTCAATCTCACCAAGTATTCCAAAAATTACCTAAAAACAAAGTCACAAGCAAGACTGAGTATACTAATACTCAGCAAGGCTGACCCGACTAAGGGTATATAATATCCCTTTAACTAGACATGAAAGGCTTATGAAGGCTCTGGGTTTCTTTTGCTGAAAAGCAACAAAGAGTAGATCCTTAATTTCAAGTTTTAGCTTTCAGATTCTAGTTTTATTAGCCATTCTAGATTTGCACCTATCTATTCAAACATGGTAGAGAAATTAATTGCATCCAACAAGATTGAGTATCATCATTGTTCCACTTCTTACTCTATGTGGCAAAGAGATTGAGTAGTCTCAATATCCGTGAGTGGCGGAATAGTTTGAACCGAATTTCAATCCTTGCAAGGTAAACCTAACACACACGCTTGGAGCACTATTGAGTCACTCCCAAGCAACCGTTTGCTTCTCATTCCGGTTCATGGATCAGTGCCACTCTCCCCGACTATAGGGCACCAACCTCATCCCTCATAGCCGTGGTCGATTGTGCAACCTATCATAACTTTCAACATAATTGAACTTCCTATCTCTAAGAGAGAGTGGGGGTATGTCCATTTGCCGGGCCGAGGAGTTACTAGGCTTACCGCGTACCATATTTACGGCATGTGGCTAGTACTCTCAAATGCTTAATCAACACTACCACACATTGCGGCCTTAGCAAAATTCAACTACATAGGCGGGATATAAACATGAATCTTGTAACCAAATCCCGTCCGTGGTCCTTATAGTGATTGTAAGAAATTAAACAATCAACTCCTATAAAGCTCACGAGTGACAGGCAATCACTCGACTTTTACCGGTCCTATTAGCATAGCATCTATGCGGACTCTTTTTCTAGTATTCAAACAATAGGTACCTAGGATTATGCATCTAAAGTTTTCATTCAACTCCAATAACTTAAATGCATAGATAAAAAGAAACAATAAGTTGCATAATTTAAAAATAATAGGATTATGCACCGGGGCTTGCCTTCAATGGTGTCTATAGAGTTAGTAGGCTTTAGCTCTTCCGAATCGGAGTTCGGGACTTCAATTAATTCCGCAACGTTGGCTTGGCTTCAGAAATATCCTCGTCTGGTTCCTAAATGAGTCCGTACGTTCCGTCAACTAGCGATATTATTTCCATATGCAATGCAGTAGTTGGAATTTAGTGAAGTGCTTGAGTATAGCTTTCCTTCACTAGAAAGTTGTTATCAAATAAAGTAAACCTTTAAGACTAAGCTTAAAAGTGTTACTTTACTGGGCAATCGTTTATAGACTAAATGTGAATAAATACTTCATAAAATAACAAAACTTGTTACACTAGGAAACATGGTTTGAAAACAAGAAAAAGCAAGGTAGTTTTATTCGGGAAATATGGGTTGGGTTGAATTCAAATCTATAATTTGAATTCAAAAGAATTTGAACAACTAGGGCTCTAAATCAAACAGGGCATGTTCTCATGAAAAAGCAAGTGATCTACACTAGCCAAGATGAGTGAAGTTCAAAATTCAACATAAAATTCAAAACTCAAACTAAATAGTGTAAAAATTATCCAAAAAAATTAGCATAAGCTACTTGTGATTAGTAGAGCTCATGATAAAAAGATGACCTTAAGAAATTAGCAAGAACATGCGTTAATAAAATAAATAAATGCATATGTTAGAAATAAACAAAACACATGAAATAAAGAGTAAAATCAAGCATTTGGGGCCATAAATTTTATATAAGAACATACATAGCACATAGATTACATGGTTCAAAAATCAAGCATATCAAGGCTATGGTCAAAAAGATATAAATAAATCACTCATTTACTAACAATTAAACTACAGCACACAATATAAAGTTTCATACAAACTTTAATAGTCAAAGTTTATAGAGCTAGTTAAGAGGAACACAACAAAAATTACTTTGGCATTTTTCTGATTTTTCTACATTTTTCTAGGATTTTTCAAAATTCACAAGTTTAAAAGAACTTTTTGCAAAAAGGACCTTGGAAAGAATTCAATTAAAGCAATTGGGTCCATGGCGCCATGGAAGGAGACAGGGAGGAAGGGGACGGCCAAATTCTGGCGAAGTCCGACCCTGGCGGTGAGGGGAAAGTTGGGGGAAAAGGTTAGGGGGCTCGTGCGCACCTACTGGCAGTCTCAGTTGGGGCAGAGATGATCTATGCCGGGCTGTCAACGGCGAGCGGTGGGTCGGCGGTGAACTGGGCCGCGGAGGCGGCAATGGGATGGTGTGGCCTGGCCTGGAAGTTTATCAGGAGCGAGGGCGAGCTTTGGGTGAGGTTGGTTTGGACAAGGTGGTGGTGTGGAGGTCAGCCCGCGGTGAGCTCAGAGCTCGACGGCAATGGCGGTAGGGCGGCGGCGTGGGATGCCGAGGTTGAGGCCAGATCGATCTATTTATAGGCGCCAAAGGAGAAGATAGACGAAGTGAAGTGCGAGGGATAAGCTCCACTGGGATATGGGCGAGTTCCAGTGGCGGGGCTCGCTTTCCAGCGGCGGTCGGCAGTCGTGGCATGGCGCGGCAGCGTGGCGCGGGCGTGGGAAGACAACAGGGATGGAGAAGTGGCGGCGGGGCTTTCCTGCGCGGCACGTGGAGGCGGTGAGGGACAGCAGGTAGGCGGGAAAACCTCGGCGGCGGCCAAAACAGCAGCAAGGACCAACGGCAGGGGCGGCGCCTCTGTTCGGCAGAGAAAGGAAGAGGAAGAAGATTAGCAAGGGGGGTTTCCTAATTTTCCAAAATTTCAGCGGCCTAACTGAAAAGAAAAATTTCCCGTTGATCTAGGGCTCAAATGAAAAAGTGTTCAACATGAAAGTTGTGTAACTTTTTAAGATCTACAACTTTCCTGTTGTGCAAATTTTCACTAGATCAAAGGATTCTGAAATTATTTTGAAATCCGCCAATTTTTTTAAAATGCAAAAGAACACAACTTAAGTTTTAAAATTGCAAGGGTAGCCCTAAGCATGAATATATGTTTTTATGAGGGTAAAAGTGAAAAACAAAATATTCTTTTTAACCCCTCACAAAGTTTGAAATTTTGCCTTTTGCAAAACTATTTTGTAAAAAGGACTTTGCATTTTTCGAAAATAACAAAAATACCCTTGCTATAAAAATCATGGTTTAAATTTTTAAATCAACACAAAAATTATATTTTTAGCCCCTAAAACCTAGATTGTCACAGAGCCCATCCTTAGATCAGAACCACACTTTCCTAAGGTCTTTCTTTCTCTTATCTTCTTCAGGGTAACCTAGTTAGAAGACAATTACACACCTATTCCTCGTGGAAAATACGATACCCTGAATACTCCCAGGTGAAGTGGTACAACGGTATTTCCGTGCGCTTGCGGACATCTCTGTAAGAGTTAAGAAATACCAACATCCACCTCTTGCTATAGCGTCTCCTGCGGAATCAGGTCGACACTGGAGGCAACCATAGGACTTTTCGGCTGATCTTCAACTTCCTTATCTGAAAAATACAAGAGAGTCAACAAAGCTCATCAGACAACTAGTCGATGATATGTCAAAAATTACTCACCAGTGCCAGCAACTGGAGATTTCTTGCCCTCCCCCTCCCCAATTATAGGACTCTCTGCCGTATGAACAGCAGAGTCATCCAGTCGATCTTCATCTTTCCTTGGACTGGGGGGCAAGTGGGCAATATTCTTAAGGGAGTCGAAGATATCTTTTTTTCGTACCATCGACTCCAAAAGCATCAGGATTGCTACAAAGAAGTACTCGACACATCAGTACAAGAGCAAAGAAAACAAATACGAGTGACCCGTCAACAACTACACTTACTGAGAAGACTGTTTCAGCACATATTTGTTCGGCTTAATAAACTTCGGGACAATACTCAGTCCCGAAGCACTCTGCCCCCTGGCAAAACAACTCCCCCCAGACTCGCTCAGCACAGGAGGTGTCAAGATGGCTGGGCTCACAACAGAACTCACCGCCCGCCTCTTAGAGGGGGTGGGGGCCTAGAAAGAAGAAGCACCGTCAAAACAAATTCAAGACGCCGAAAAATGACAGATTGTACTCACCTATCACTATTACTAGCGGATGTTGCCCTCCTCTTCCGGGTCCTCGTCGACTCAACAGCTAGTTCATCTGCCGCCCCGTCACGGACATCCGACACCGTCCGACTAGCCGACGGACCTGTACAAAACCAACAATGATCAATCAACGATCCAACAATTCAATCGAACCAAAAAGCAAGGCAAAAGTAGTCAGATGCACACTTGAGTCAGTATGTGCCTCAGGCACAATGTCAGGTAACGGAGGCCTACTCTGATAGATTTTGGGATTAATCTGCACAAAAGATACCAGATCAACTCGACTACTCGACAAAAATACTCGATATCTACTGCAATCGACTACTCGAAGAAGTACCTCCCGAGGGCGCCTTCTAGCTCTGGAAGTCCTAGTGATACTGGCCTTCCCATATACATTTTTCAGTAGCCTGGCCACTCAATCCTTCAAATCAGACTCAGAAATTTTAGAACGAGTATAACTGGTGGGATCTGTCTCCCCCGTATACTGAAAGACAAAATGGACTCGACGCTATAGGGGCTGAATCCTCCGAAGAGTCCAATGCACTATCACGGACGCACCGCTAATCCAGTGATCCGCCTTCAACCTCTCAATTTCTACAAGGAGAAAGTTGACCTAATCCGCGTTGTCGCCCCTGGAGTTCCAACTCGGTTTCTTCACAGGGGGGCCGGGAGTTCGAAGAGGAAGAGAAGAAGACAAATTCCTAACATAAAACCACATCTCCTTCCAGTCGATGACCTTGTCACCTACCTCGTAGGGGATATACTTTGGTTTCCTTGCCTGGCAAAACTGCAACCCAGCACCCCAACTACATCTATCCGAGAATCATTCGGATGGGGTTTCAGATGGAAGAAATATTGGAACAGATCGAAGTGAGGCTCGATCCCCAAGAAAGCCTCGCAGAGATGAACAAAGATAGAAATATGAAGAATAGAATTAGGGGTCAAGTGATGCACTTGAACACCCCCAATGATGAAGAAGACCTCGGAAGAAATCAGAAATGGGAAAACCGAGGCCTCGAAGAACATGAGGATGAAAAACAACAGATTCATCCACCCCCTCATGAGGAAAAGACTCCCCATCAGATCTCCTCCAATGGATCACGTTTCGGGGTTGAAGAAGGTGCTCCTCTACAAGACCAAATAGATGGGAATCGGTACACTTACTCGATCTCCACCCATGGGTTTCCGCGCCATCCACGACAGCTTCACCCGCCTTCCCACTCCCAATAGATTTCTTGGGAGACATGGGAACAAGGAAAAGACGACCCTCTCTCGCTTTACTCTAGGGGGCTAGCGGTGGCTAGTTTCTCGTGGCATTCGGAGGCAAGAGAAGATGAACCGGAGGTGACGGAACAAATCAAGACTGAAAGTGTGCTAAACCTAGGTTTACTCGAGGAGTTAAATAAGCAGAGTCAGTGGCAGTTACTGTAAAAAACAGGAAGACCAAAGGCCACGCGCCAGTTTCAGAGTCATCTTAGCCAAATAATCTGGGATTTACGTCAAAGGAAACAGAGCCAATAAAGAAAAAGGAAATTTTCACTCAAGGATCACATTCCAACAATACACAGATCTGAACGATCAAACTACTTGAAAACCACTCGAGCTCTACTACAAAACAGAGACATCGAACAACACCTAAGGGAATACAAACCACCAAATAGGACGTAGGGTATTATGCTCCGTCGATGTTGGCATTTCTTATGCCCAATAGAATGTTAATTCTGCAAGCGCACAGAATCACTGCTGTAGCACTTCACCTTGGAGTATTCCAGGGTATCATATTATTCCTCAGGGAAGCACTATGGTAAAGAGTATCGTAAATCGAATGATAAGCATACTATCTTAATCAAACGACTAACTAGACGGGGGTAAGTCAGATACAGAGATAAGATAAATGGCTAGTCTATGACAGAGTGACACACGGATACTCAACTCCTTAGAGAGGTAGCAGCTGGGAGGACAACGAGCGAGATAAGACACCTGATACACTTCTGAACTATCGAGCTAGCCTTTCTAGATCAGACTAGCTATCTAACTAATCTTCGGGAAGGTAGAGCTTACTTCGGCAGCCTCAGGGAAGGACTCAGACTGGGATGAGAAGGGAGTCCAACGGTAGTCGGCACTACTGCTATGAAAGCACCCGAACGTGGTGGACTATGGGGGACTGACAGGGCTGTCACCACCTGCCGCCTACAGCAATGGTACCGTGGGGTGGAACACACTTTTTAGCTAACACTAAGCTCAGACACCACGTCTGCACTCGGTGTTATGATTTCTCTCGAGGCCTTCGAGAGAAATCCCCCTCAACCTACAGCACTAACTTGAGATACTCTAGTCCGGGCGAGAAAACCCATAAGATAGATTCCCGAATATCAGAAAGATAACTTAGCCTAAGCTAAAGGATACAATTTCCACGCTCAAGCTGAACACTCAGACTCGAGAAGATAAAAGAAAGCAAAAAGTAAAGCTGACTCAGAAAGTAAAGAAGATAACTTATATTAATAAATTCGAAAGAAGGATACAAGAGCTATACCAGACTTCCGAGGACTCTGGAATCCCGAGCAAGCTCGACTCAACTCTAACTCCTAAACTACTAATCCTACTCTAGAAAGTTAAGAGAGAATGAGCTCCAAGAGTGTGTGTTACAAGTGATGGATGGGGGTTCTATTTATAGCCTTCCAAGGTCGGTTCTGAGCAGGTGAAGCACGTGATGTCGGTTGAAGGCGGTTGTGGCAGTTGTGCTTAGCTTCCACGCGAAGCCGGGGCTTGAGAGGCTGCAGAGTGGGGCCAGCCGGCCTACCCTTTGTGTGGAGGTCCCTGATCTTCCCCTGGAGTTGGTGTAGCTTGCGTAGCTGAAACGCAGACAAGACCAGGCCGGCCGGCCTAGGGGAGGCCGGCCAGCCTCCGTCTGGCTCTCCTCGGCCCTCCATTGCACCGACGTTGCGAGTGTACGCTTGTGATCTTCCAGGGAAGTGGATTGCTGACTTTGATATGTCTTTACACTGAATTGTGAGTCCATTGATCCTTATGCAATCCTTTCGGTCCATTCGATCAAACCAACATCCAATCCTCGGCTCAGATGTACTTGAACATGTCACATTGCCTCTGGATCGAAGATGTGGCAGTGTTTGTGGGGTTGCCAGGCGGCTGGCCCAGGAGAGGCCGGTCGGCCTGGGTTTTCACCCAAATTCGTACATTTTTGGTACATGTTCACCTGAAATCACAACTCATCCAAAACTTGTGAAACTTATTAGAATTAAATAAAATATGAATGGAACATAGTATAAATCTCAAATTATTCCCGAGAAGTTGACGTTCAGAATGTGAAATAATGGCCGTCAACAGGCGGCCTGAACCTGTCTAACCTCTGAGAACCCGCCGGTAAAACACCAACAATACCGTTGTAGCATTTTACCCGGGAGTATATGTTGATGGTCACTAACGACCAATTTTGACCGTCAACTCCTGCACAAAAAGGAACCAAAATGTGGAATAAATGCTAGAATAGATTTATTTACTAACAAATTCCACATATGATGTTCTAGAATGTGTGCAGGTGATTTCTAGCCGATTTTGCAGTACAATGGTGTGGTTTGATCCAAGACACAACGTTCCAGTGAATCAGGACGCGGCACGTGTCAGAATATGGAGTAGAGGGCCCACCAGAGCAAGAAACCAATAGTATAAAAGCCAAAACCCGTGCCCATGACAAGTGGGCCCAGCAAGGAACCCATGGACCAAAAGGGAAGGTCGGTGGGCCCACTGGGAGGCCGGCCGACCTGCCCGTGGGCCCCACCGACTTAAACTGGACACGTGGAGAAAGCTGATTGGATGCTTAAGTCGGCTCACCAAGGATTAGCTGCATAAGATGCCTCCCTCAGCCGTGGCTCCCTCCTATAAATACAAAGGGGGGAGAGAAATGAACACACACACATCACATCCTCTCAACTCACCTTCCTCCCTTAGAGCTTGAGGCCTTCATCCTAGATGCTTAGGTAGACTAGGAGGTATAGAAGAAGAGGAGGAGAGTGAGGAGGAGTCGGGGGAAGTGCCGGGTTTGTCGGCACTCTTCTCCGCTTGTACCTCAACGGATGCTTATTCGGTTGTAAGTGTTCGAGACTTTCTTTGTTTGTTTATTTGGAATTAGAGTTTAGATCGCAAGTTATCATCTCTGCCTTATATTAGTTGATGTGTATGCTAGCGAGTAGCATTTGATCTTAGCTTAAGACCCCGGATAGAAAAGGGTAGTATTGGCCAGGGCTAAGGTTAGTAGGGAAAGGCGTAGATGTGGTGTCTAGGCTGGACTATACCACTCAGTTGTCCAATAGTCCCACGGTTTGTAGAGGTAGCCGGCAGGTGGTGACAGCCCTGTTCGAGCCCTAGTAATCCTCCACATTCGGATATTGGGTAGAGCACTGTTACTGGAGCTATCGGCTTGTATAAGCCGGTCGAAACCAGTAGCTCAAAGTATAACGACGATGTGATCTCTTCTTCTAGGCATAGATTCTAGATATAGAAAGTCCTATCTTCTGTCTTCTCCACACCGGTGTGTATGTCCTTGGATGAGCCTGAACTCGTAGATAGCGTACTCACATTCCTCAGTGGATACGATACCCTGGAATACTCTTGGGTGAAAGCTACAGCGGTATCCGTGCACTTGTGGATTTTATTTGTGATGTTGCAAAATACCAACAGTGTACCGGGGTGTGATTTATATTTTCGCAGGGAAGGCGGCAAATGGTGATACATAGGCTAGTTAATGTACTTGATCTAGATTGGATATTCAATTGCATAAATAGTGGTAAGATAGATAACATGGTAGGAGGTAGTGTGACACACACACAAACTACCTTCAAGATAAATAAACAAAAGAATGCTATAGGTATGCTATCTTATGGTTAGATTGTCAGAGATTAAACTACACAACCGGGAGACCACTTCTCTAGTTGACGGGAGAAGCCTGTTCACCTAGGTAGCTTTATGTACCTCCTATCCCCAATCCAAACGTGGAGGATTACTAGGGCTCGAACAGGGCTGTCACCACCTGCCGGCTACCTCTACAAACCGTGGGAAAGGTTAACATCCAGCAACACTTATCTACGTCTACATTAGTAAGTGATACTCTATCTTGCCAATATGTTAACCATTGCAAGCACATGGCGATCATGCAATGCAAGCATCGAATGATAATGCAACCAGATCATGAAGCATATATCCAATAACTCATAACATACTTCAAGCAGATACGGTAACCATAGTTTAATTCTATTACAAGCGACCGAATATTATAAGAGAGAACTAGAGATGAACCCATACTAGAACTCCTGAGCAACTCCAAGACTCGATGACTCATAGACTTCTACTAAACTCCACTAAGCCTATAGACTAAGAAAGAATGCCTTGAGATGAATGAGAGGTGTGTTGTGTTTGTGTGTTCATTCTCTACCCCTCCCCTTGTATTTATAGGAGGGAGCCATGGTTGTGCAGCAGCTCTACCTCAGTGAACCGCCATTGGGAGCCAATGACAAGATGCCACATCGAAGGTTTGAGGTGGTGGGGCCTACTGGGCCGTCGGCCGACAAGGGTGGTCATCCGACCACCCAGTGGCTCCCACCGCCCCCAACTACCTGGGCTGGGCTGTCTTGGGCCTTCCCTTATCTGAACATCGAGGTATGGACTGTCCTAAGTCGGTCTGGGTTGGTCTTTGGACTACACTTGGTCCATTTGAGCATGAATCTGCGCTCTGATATTTTCTGTGATTTTCTTTCGGGCCAAAGTGTGCTTGCAACCTGCATATTAGCTTAAAAACATATCTTGCATATTCTAAAAGGTAAAGTGTGGTTTAGGGATTTATTTGGATAAAGATGCATGTAAAAAATGCAAACTCTCATGATTTTCTGATCAAGCTAATGCCTAGAAATGGTCGTTAGTAAGCACCAACAAGATCCCCAAGCTGTCCTTTGCTCGTCCCGAACAAAGCAGGACAAATTAGGTTGTTGATCCGAAAATCTCTTTGACTCTTACCTACCTGTCGTGTCATAGTCTGAAGCAAAGATATTCATCTATAAGTTTAAATGAGTTGGCTCTCATACCTTTGCTCTAGTACCTTACTCCTTCATGGGGATTTTTTAGCTGGCTCCTCATCTTGGGCTGTTGAGAGTTGGAACAGTTTGCAAAGCAATACTCACTTGTTCATAGATTTTCAATCCATCTGGAGATATTTTGTAGATGATTTCCGAAAACACAACTAAGTTCCCCAAAATGATTCTCTCGAAGCACCCAACTTTTATAATCCTTACCAGGGTAGTATCTGCCTTCGGTCTTCCCTAAAATAAAGCTTTTCTGGAGCTCAAGGTAGGGTAAGAATAGGGCACACTTGCATTCCATATATTGTAAAGTCAAAGAGAAGATCCATGGAGAAATAGGTCATGCAATCTCGATCAAAGTTGCAAGTGTGTGGATGGATGAAAGAATGGTGGTATGGCTTACTCCTTAAAGCATTGGTTCTCTCACTACAACATATATGACCTTCTGTGATGAATTCCTCGTGACAATAGAGCTATTCGTCGTTGAATAATTTTGTTTATGACATTTTGTAGGTGTCCATACAATTTAGTAACAAAAAGATGATGCGCGTCATTAAGTCCAATAAGAAATCGTCATAACCAATTTGATTACCGTATTTGTGACAAAGTTTACGACAATGATAGTTTGTCATAAATTTTCTATTTTGAAAAGAAATGTTGAAAGTGATCGGGTGCTCTAGCCTAAGAGGGGGACGGGGTGAATTAGGCACTCTAAAACCTTAACCTATGGCTCCAACTAGTTTGCACAAAAACTTAAACTAAAACAATCTATCTAGATGTGCAACTATGGTTCTTCTAGTGTGAAACCCTCATCCCAAAAAGAGTTTTGCAACCTATACCCAATCCTAGCAAGATACTAAACTAA
Source organism: Panicum virgatum (assembly GCF_016808335.1). Taxonomy (NCBI): domain Eukaryota; kingdom Viridiplantae; phylum Streptophyta; class Magnoliopsida; order Poales; family Poaceae; genus Panicum; species Panicum virgatum. The sequence goes on along the minus strand of NC_053144.1, from coordinate 37,325,482 downwards.
GAAAGTAAAGGCACACAAGTTGCAATATGAAATGCGGAGGCTTAAAGAGGAGGGATGAGAGGAAGCAAACTCTCGACACGAGGATTTATCCCGTGGTTCGGATTGCCACAAAGGCGCCCCTACATCCACGTTGTTGAAGCACTCATGAAGAGTATCACTTCCCGGCAATGAAGTCTCTTCCGTGAACATAATCACGGTCACTTTTATCCCACTTTCCACTAAGGAAGCTTGCCCATGAAGGAGCGGTCTCCGTCCCCCGCACAATGTTGTCGACGCCGCTCCACACCAAGCCGGAGGGTCATTGACGTGCCGGCGAGCCACCAATGCTCCAAGGGGCTGGCGCACCGAGATACAATGGTTGGTTCACTCAAGAACGGCAGAACAAGGATCTCGACCTTACTTACTCACTCACTCAAGAGCTAATCTAGCACTCACACTAACAAAGCTAGTGCTAAACCTAAGGATTTGATCAATATGCACTTGGGTTGGCTTGGAGGTGTTCTTCCATGTGTATGAGGTCTCTCTAGTCTCCAACAAACTCACAATGGCCGGGGTGAAGCGTATATATAGGCCACCAACTCAGAGAGCCGTTACTAGCTGTTAGCCAGTTTTCTGCGCATGCATCAGAACTTCCGATGCATAGGGCATCAGTTCTTCCGGTCACTCTGCACTCTGAAGTAGCCATTGGCATCTCTGACACTTCTGCAGCAGCTTCTGGGATCATTGGTTAAACCGATGCTTGGGGCGTCAGTTAAACCGGTGACACTAGATCTTCATATAGCCGTTGCACCTGCTGACGTCATTGCACCGATACATTGCTCCGGTGGGCATCGGTTCTTCCGGAGCTGAAGGCCTGGCTGCTGCGCACTTGACATCATCTCTAGACAATAGTACATTGATTGCACCGATGCCTGAGTGACCCACCAGTTAAACCGGTGCTACTGAGTTTTCCTCACATGGCTCAGTATGCATGCCCAATTACACCGATGCAGTGGTGTCGATTCTTCCGACAACCATCGGATGTTCCGATGGTGGGGCATCAGTTAAACCGGTGCAGCAGAAACTGCATCTTCTCGTCCAATTCGTCGCGGCGATCATTTGGATCCTTGAAATATATTCTATCTCTGGATTTCCACTATACTTTGGCACCTCTATGACTGATTGGACTTGTCATCTTGATGGTGGTTTGGACATGGCGTCTCGACGATAGATTGGACATTGTGTCTTGACGATGAATTAGACGTGTTGAAATCCATGGGACCTAAAGACTCCTACAAATGTGATCTCACAAACTTATTAGTCCCATTGATTATGTTGTCACTCAATCACCAAAATCACAAACAATGGCTTAGATGGGGCCATGTTCCTTACAATGTCCCTCTTTTTGGTGATTGATGACAACACAATCAAAGCAAGCATAAAATTGCAAAAATTAACAAATTGAACCACTTACACTTGCTAGGATGCTTACCACCATCCAATGTCGACTTAGGCCTCCCCCTAAAACCATGATTTCCCCCTTTGTTCCTCCCCCTATTTTACTAATTCTCCCTCATGAGTTGACTTGATTCACTTGGCATTTCTTCCTCTTTGGAATATACCTCTCCTCTTTGGAAAAAATACCTTGCTTTGATCCACATTTCTCCCCCTTTGGAGTCAAATCACCTAAAAGGTCTCTTGCAAAACAATATAGCTCAAGAGAAGATTAGTAGCCTAGGGAGTTAGTTCCAAGACTCATGATTCAATTGTATGATATCGATGAAGATACCAATTGAAAAATTACTAAAATGGATCACAAAATCATGAAACTAGCATGACATGAGCTAAACTTCCCGTAAGGTGTGTGCACAACATGATAATGTGAAAATCAAGTGCACAACTAGATGTTTGAATCAAGAAGACTTAGACCATATCATGCTCGGAGGTCGCTCTAAAATAATAAGGAATTGACAATGATACCAATTGAATGAGTTTAGAACCTTGCATACCACTGGGGAAAAGAGTTACCTTGCATGTAACAATTTGAAAGTGACTTGCAACAATTGAAGTCTTTTAAAAGATGAGCACTTGGTACACCAAGGTTAAGCAAATGTATGAGCACATAGCCTATAAAATTAGATATGAGCATTTAAGTTCAATAGAGCATGGCTCAATATGCATGAAAGCACAATAATTTATCTAATCACTCTTATAGATTTGTTTGTTCACATTGAACGTGAATAACATTCTCTTAGAGTGTTAACTCCATTGTGAGACTATAAAAGATAAACTTGCAAATATGTTAGTCTCAAAATCACAAACCATAGGATGAACTCCCCCTAAATGTGTGCATTTAGTGTTTGAATCACCAAGCAAATGTATGCACATTGATTTTGGCACAACTAGGAAGTTTATCCTATAGCTTGTGTTCATGGTACACATATGAAATACATACCTCATGAAGTTCATGTACCATGAAGGGTAATTTTGTGTAGCTTTCTACATACTTATCAAACCATGTAGGTTGCTCATGGGCTAGAATCATGACACAAGCAACGCACCATATATAACACTAGGAGATGCAATGTATGCAAACAACCTAGCAAAAGTAATGGAGCTACATGATGCTTGAACAGAAATCTAGCTACCATTACCTTATGGGGGACTTGGGCAACAAATGTCCAAGTTTTGATCTTAGCTTCTTTGGCTTGAATATTCACTTCAACTTGTGAGCTAAGCCTCCAAATCCCCCGTAGCCATTCTTGGGCTTCAAATCTCCTTTGGAACCCACACCATTTGAGGCACCTTCATATTGGTGATGATTTCCTTGGGCACACAAATGGGGCGGTTCCAACTTCTTTCCTTCTTCCCAACCTTGTGAGCAACCACCTTGCCATTGGTCTTCTTTTTGATCACATAGGAGGTGCTATTGCTTTTGTTCCTCCGGTTGGGCTTGGTGTAGATGAGAGAACTCTTGATTTGAGCTTCTTCTTGTTCTTCTCATCCAGAAGCTTCTTCCTTGGTTGAGGACACTTGTTGGACTTGTGGCCTTCTTTGTGGCACTTTGAGCAAGTCACGGTGGACCCCTTCTCAAGCTTTTTCACCATGTCTTCACGGTTATCTTGAGAAGGTTGGACATTGCTCTCTATGCTTTTGCCCTTCAATCTATACAAGTCATTCATGAGCCTCTCTACTTCTTGCTTGAGCTCATCATTCTCCTTGGCAATGAGATCATCACATGATTCTACAACAACATTCTCATAGCATTTCTCATTGCAAGGGTTAGAGCAAGATTCATCAATTAAATCAATGCAAGAAGTTGAAGCATCTACCATAGAGATTGGAAATGTACAAGGGATAGTTTGCTCCATTTCAAAAAAGTCATTAGTATTATTAATGCCTTCAAATTTTAATTTGAGCTCTTCATGCTCCTTGCTAAGCAATTTGAATTTGCACATCAAATCTTCAAAATTTGTAGCAAGAGAAGTATTTAGATCATTGAGAGCATTAAGGTTTTTTATTTCCTTTGATTGCTTCTTAATGACTTTTTGGTGCTCATGAACTAAGTCTAGAAGTTCATCAATTGAAGGAGAGTCAGAGTCATCATCACTTACATTGCTTTCCATACCTTTAGCCTTGAAACAAGTGTTGGATGATGATCCCAAGCGGGTGGTGCATTTCTTGTTTGATTCATCACTTGAACTTGCGCTTGATTCTTCACCACCGCTTACCTATTCACCAAATGTGGCAAATGATTCATGCTTGGGCATTTTCTCCTTCTTTTCCTTGTTCTTCTTGAACTTCTTCTCAACCTTCATCAGTTGATGTGAGGCCCATCCTTGAGGAAGACAATATACCCCATTGAATTGATTTTCTTCAAGCATTTGTTCATCTTCTTCACTTGCTTGTAGAGGTTGGGGTTCATTGGTTCTTTTTCATCATTTGAGGAGCTTCTTGCATCCTCTTCTTCCTCATCACTTGAGCTACCTTTGATGGCCATCTTCTTCAACTTCTTGAGTTGCTTGCATGCAAGTGCGCTATGTGTTGGTGAAGAAGATGGCGCTTTTGTCTTGATGTCATTGCGTAGCTCATGGGCAACTATGGTTCTTCTAGTGTGAAACCCTCATCCCAAAAAGAGTTTTGCAACCTATACCCAATCCTAGCAAGATACTACACTAAGAAAGTAAAGGCACACAAGTTGCAATATGAAATGCGGAAGCGTAAAGAGAAGGGATGAGAGGAAGCAAACTCTCGACACGAGGATTTATCCCGTGGTTCGGATTGCCACAAAGGCGCCCCTACATCCACATTGTTGAAGGACTCACGAAGAGTATCGCTTCCCGGCAATCAAGTCTCTTCTGTGAACACAATCACGATCACCTTGATCCTGCTTTCCACTAAGGGAGCTTGCCCACGAAGGAGCGGTCTCCGTCCCCCACACAATGTTATCGACGCCGCTCCACACCAAGCCACAGGGTCTTTGACGTGCTGGCGAGCCACCATTGCTCCAAGGGACCGGTGCACCGAGATACAATGGTTGGTTCACTCAAGAACCATAGCACAAGGATCTCAACCTTACTCACTCACTCACACTCACAAAGCTAGTGCTAAACCTAAGGATTTGATCAATATGCACTTGGGTTGGCTTGAAGGTGTTCTTCCATGTGTATGAGGTCTCTCTAGTCTCCAGCAAACTCACAATGGCCGGGGTGAAGCGTATATATAGGCCACCGACTCAAGAGAGCCGTTACTAGCCGTTAGCCAGTTTTCTGCATAGGCATCGGAACTTCCGGTGCATAGGGCATCGGTTCTTTTGGTCACTCTACGCTCTGAAGTAGCCATTGGGATCTCTGACACTTCTGCAGCAGCTTCTGGGATCATCGGTTAAACTGATGCTTGGGGCATCAGTTAAACCGGTGACACTGGATCTTCATATAGCCGTTGCACCTGTTGATGTCATTGCACCGATGCATTGCTCCAATGGGCATCGGTTCTTGCGGAGCTGAAGGCCTGGCTGCTGCGGACTTGACATCATCTCTGGACAATAGTATGTTGATTGCACCGATGCCTCTAAGTGACCCGTCGGTTAAACCGGTGCTACTGAGTTTTCCTCACTTGGCTCAGTATGCACGCCTAATTACACTGATGCAGTGGCGTCGATTCTTCCGACAACCATCGGATGTTCCGATGGTGGGGCAACGGTTAAACCGATGCAGCAAAAACAGCATCTTCTCGTCCAATTCATCGCGGCGATCATCTGGATCCTTGAAATATATTCTATCTCTGGATTTCCACTATACATTGGCACCTCTACGACTGATTGGACTTGTCATCTTGATGGAGGATTGGACATGGCGTCTCGACGATAGATTGGACATTGCGTCTTGACGATGAATTAGACTTGTTGAAATCCATGGGACCTAAAGACTCTTACAAATGTGATCTCATAAACTTGTTAGTCCCTTTGATTATGTTGTCACTCAATCACCAAAATCACAAACAATGGCCTAGATGGGGCCATGTTCCTTACAAATGTTTATATTATTGCTGTTAGCAAGGGTGGCTATGGCAGAACCACCTGAATTATCCCGGCTCAAGTGCGCTGGCCATCACCCTAAAGGCAACACCGGCTCAAACGCACTTCAAACAGAACAATTCTTTGTCTGTTGGGTAACGTCCCGATACAACCACAGGTTCTCGGATCGAACAAGCATACCCCGCACGAAGGCGAGTCCAGAGATATTACAACCATACATATTTTACAACATAGGCATAGCAGTTATTACACAAGTTCAAAGTAATATTACAGGTCCAAACTTAGTAAAACAGTTAAACAAGCCATAAGTTTAAAGTTCAGAGTTTAAAAAGCAGCGGTAAGAAAACACGACGGATACAACACGTCGCAAAAGTATACCAAGCTAGCCCAAGAAAGGTATCACTCGTCAGGGTCATTGCCGGTCGAAGACGGATCCCATTCTACAGACCAGCCAGGAGGCAAAGAGCAGGGCCAAGACAGACTAGAGATCTGGTCCTCAAAACTCATACCTAAAAAAGGTTTCAACAGCAAGGCTGAGTATTCTAATACTTAGCAAGACTTAACCGTCAACGGGTATACTTAGCCCACCTAACTAGACTATGCAGGGTTCTGTGAGGCTCTGGTTTTCCTTTTGCTAAAAAGCAATAAAGAGTAGGTCCTTACTTCACATTTTAGCTTTCCATATTCTAGTTGATTAACCATTCTATGTAAGCAACTAATCCTATCCAACAATGGTAGAACTTTAGTAAAACATCAAGATTGATCATAGTAATGTTGCTCTTATTACTCTGTGTGGCAAAGGGATCAAGCAGTCCCAAACCGTGAGAAGCGGACTGATTCGAATCGAAATTTGTTAACCTGGCCAGGCAGACCTAACACACACGTTTGGAACACCGTCGGGTTGTTCCCAAACAATTGTTTACCTTTCATTCCGACCTGTGGATAGGGTCACTCTCCCCGACTACAGGGCAACATCTTCCTCCATGTAGCCGCGGTGTTGCACAACATAAACATAAATAAAAACATATCTCTAAGAGAGAGTGAAAAGTATATCCACTCACCGGTCCGATCGGCTACTAGGCTTACCGCGTACCATATTTACGGCATGTGGCTAGTACGTTCAAAAACTTAACCACCGGTACCACACACCGCGACCTTAGCAAGTTCATCAACACAGACGGGGTCTCAAACAAGGTCATGATATCGAACATGACCCCATCCGTTGTCCTTATATTGATAGCAGAAAGTAAACAAGCAATTACTATAGAGCTCGCGAGTGACAGGCAATCACTCGACTTTTTCCGGTCCTATAAGCTTAGCAATTATTCGAACTCAGGTCTAGTGTTCAGTACATAGGTTCCTAGGATCATGCATCTTGGGTTTCAATTCAAATCCTAAGAACTGTAAATGCACAAGTAAGTAATAACGATAAATTGTAATAATTTGAAATATGGGTTATGTCCAGGGCTTGCCTTCGCTGTAGTCGCTAGCTAAAACAGCCTTGGGCTCTTCCGAACTTTGGTCCGGGGCTTCAGTCAGTATAGTGGCGTTCAGCTGGGCCTCTTGATCACCTTCTTCGGACTCCGGGATCAGCTCGTACGTCCCGTCCGATAAAACAGTCGTATCTATATGTGATGCAAGAAATGATATTATAAACACATGCTTCACAATAAAGTTGCAATTTAAAAGATAACAAACATCACTAAGCATATGGGCAATTGTTTATAGAGTAGTTATTTAACATCTATGACTACACAAAACAACATGGTTAACATCACAAGACAATTTGATTAAACTTACAAAGTAAGTTTCAAATAGTTTATATAACATGTCAAACATGATTTGCAAAGAAATGAGTAACTCAGTACACAAATAGTATTTAAATTCAGCAAAAATTACTTCAAACAGGATGTACAAAGAGTAATCTACCCTGTAAAATTCATGCCATTTCATGCAGACATTTAATCAGAATAAAACAATTATTCAGATAGTACTTAGAGCTAGATTGAATTCTATAGGACAAACTACAATACTTATGAAGCTCAAAATTTGTCAGAACAGACTTCATATAATTATGAACACCTCATAAATTTTCTAGAATTTATCTAGGCATAAAACTGAAGTAATAAATTAGACAAAAATAAACCACATATGGTAAAACTAATTAATACAGAAAGTTCTATAGAGATTCTGGATCCTAAATTTTACAGACATGAACACACGACCAAAATAGAGTTCTACAAAACTTCTCAGAATTTTCTCACTAAGGAAACTATTTATCACAATTAAAGTTTACTTAACAAGCATTAAATCAAAGATATAGCTAAATAGATCGAAAATTTCCTAAACTTGGGCAACAACAAGGTTTTAGAAACATATGATCATGGAAAAAGTTTCACACACAGAACTTTAGTATTTCAACCAGCACAAATAAATTAGCAAAACTAGTATATTCAAGAATCTTGAACTTTGACCTAACTAATGATGTCAAAAAGGTTTCAAATTTTTACCAGCTGCTAACAACACTGCAAGACACATCCTAGCCAAAACCATATACTGTTACTGAGTAGAACTCATGGAACAAATAAAGTCTATTTATTCTATTCTTTTTCTTGGATTAAAATACAGACCAAAACTGAAGATGTGCATGTAACAAAACTTGTAGTTCTTGTAACAAGGATTCCAAAACATTTGGGTCTATATTTTTCTAATTTTTCTATGAATTTCTAGGTATTTTCAAAGTTCAGCCTAGAAACAAATGAGAAAGGATTGAAAACTTTCATCCAGGACCCTAGAATTCTAAAAGTATTTGCAGGGGAGTCCCTGGCCGGAGTCAGAGCAGGGGGAGGAGGGGTTGACTGCCGATCCCGGCGAGGCTCATTGCCGGCGGCGAAGGTGAAGGGGCTGGGGAGGTTCACCAGGTCAAGGCACACCTGTGGGTGGGCTTGGATGGTTCTGGGGTGGTCGGAGCGAGGTGGTCCGCTGCGAGCAGGGCGGCGGCGGCGGAGATCTACGGCGACCCTGCTGCGGCGGTGGATTGGGGGTGTGGAGAAGTCTGGGAGCTGCGCGAGGCTCGGGCGGTGCTAATGGCGGTGTCAGCGTGGGTGGAACGGCTGTGGAGGTGCGGGGCGACGGTGAGCTTCGAGCTCGCCGGCATTCGGGTGGCGGTGGCGGTGTTCTGGGGTTTAGGTGCGGGGAACCGGAGAGAGAGCGAGCGGAATAGAATGTGGGGGTCTTCCTGGTGCTGTTGCACGCGAGAGGAGAAGAGCTGGGGCGCTGCGTCGGGCTGGCCACGGCGGCGGTGAGGTGGCGGCTGCGGAGCTCAGCTGGGGCGGCGTGGCGAGGGGAGGGGGCTCCAGCGCGAGGGGAGGTGGGTCCAAGGGTCAAGGGGGTGATGCGTGGGGCGGTGGAGCAGCAGGAGGTGGCCTCCCGGCCATCCCTCGGCGGCGGTGGCGCCGCTCTGCGCCGGCGGCGCTGAAGCAGAGAGGGAGAGAGGTGGGAGATGAAAGGTGGATCTTTCTGCAATTTCAGAAAATTCTAGGGACCCTACTATAAAACAACAATAACTTTTAAACTAGGGCTCAAATGAAAAAGTACCCAACATGAAAGTTATTCAATTTTTCAATATCTACAACTTTGATGTTGTGCAAAAATTTATTTGACCAATGGTTAAAGAGTTATTTTGAAAACAAAGGAAGGATTTTCAATTTAATGGACTTTTGTCTTTTCCATTGCAAATTCAGTTTAATTTCAAACTAAAAAGCAAAATTTTCTGCCAAGCAATGATTACACTAAATTTTACAAATAAACCCTCCACAAAAGCAATATTTGCTCTCCCTACTCAAATTAAACTATAGAAAGGACCTTGCATTAAATCATATTTACACAACTACTCTTAGATTTTTACAATAAGATCCTCTTTCAAGCAAATTAAGCACATGATGCACAAAATAAATGCAATTCTACTGTGCAGACACCTAGGGTGTCACAGTGACCCACCTGCAAGGTGGGTCCCCACTACCACTTGATTATGTGGGACCCCATTGTTGGGTATTTTAACGATGCGAATAAATCTGCAAGCGCACGGATACCGTCGTAGCTTTCACCCCTGAGTATTCTAGGGTATCGTATCCATAGGGAACGTGTGTGCACTAACTCCTAACTTAGTCGGTCCAAGGACACACCAAGGATAGGTGGCAAGACTAGAGATGATTCTTGCGGTAGCACTAAGGATGAGTTAAAGGTCGATCTCTTGGGTATGAATACTCACTTCGAGCACTGGCTTACCCCTGAAATGGTCGGGAGGCTCCGGCCAACGGCTCTACACTATATCCGAATGTGGAGGACTATAAGGGACCAATAGGCTGTCACCACCTGCGGCCTACCTCTACAAACCATGGGATATAAGGCAAACAAAGGTAAACCATAGCCTAGACACCACATCTACGCTACTGATTACTACGGTAGCCTGACTACGTCTGAATTCCCGTAGCAACCTATGACACTCTATATAAATATAGAGCGATGAACCCGCGAGTAAGAGAACTGATCTCACTCAAATAAAAGTACTATGCAAGATAGGAATCACAAATACTAACTTACTCATACTGAAGGAAGCCGATATCCGTAGAGGTACATGTTGGAGAAGTGCACCGACAGGCCGGCGCCCCTCCGAACTACTCCTCACCCTCCTGCTACTCTAAGAACTAGCCTAGGCAGCGCCTCGCCTTTGAAATGGAGCACAAGTTCTACATGATGGTGGTGTGTAGAATGAGAGGGAGGAGGTCCCCCTTTTATAGTGTTGGAGGTCGGTTCCCACCGTATGCACATATGGAAAGTATCAAGGTTGAGTAGGCGCTACTCCACCCCAAGATGCACCTGGATGGGCTTCAGGCTTGGTTCGGGCGACCCTGTGGGTCGGCCGACCCTTGGGTACCACATCTTGCGCCGTCTTTCGTCCGAGACACTGCTAGGTGGGTCCCCAAGTGGGTACATGGTGGTTGGCTATAAGTTTAGACGGTTTCCTTGTGTTTGTGGGCCCTTGAATCCGTGTACTTTGGTCTAATTTGTTGAAGTTGTGTTTTCTCCCTTTCTCACTTGTGTTTCTTGCCCCTTTATGTGCGATTGCAGACATGGCTTCTTGAAATCAACAGTTCACCAAAACCTGTTGAAATGGTTAGAATTAATACTCCTATTTCTAGTTTTGGTATTTATTGTGCCATTATCATACACAAGAGTTGTCGCTCAGGTTTGATTTAAGAGCTGTCAACACCCATGCACCACTGGGTTCTACATGTGCAATATATTAGGTAAAAGGCACTATACCACAACCTCATTCTACCGTCAGACCAGGGTCGATATAAATATAAAAGTACCATCGCACAGTTGGTCGGTATAGTTTCTCATCTGACGATTGGTCTGTATTTTAAATTTTTCCGATGAAACATCTATCGATATATTTGTTTAGATGTACCAAACAACTATCAAACAGTAAATCCAATTATTTGACTCAAACCATGGGTCAGTATATGTAAACCAGGCCCACCTGCCTCCTGGCCCGCTGCCGGCCCATCTATCTCCCTCAGAATTTAGCCCATGAATCAGTCTATTATCAAATCCTATGTTCCTTCATCCTCCAGTTTCCTTCCTTCTTCTGCAGCCCCACCCCCGTCGCCCCTTGCTTATCCTGCCAGCCCTCCCCTGTCGCGACGTGAGGGGCCTTGGCGAGTGGGCGGAGGTGAGCGGGCCATGCCGCGTGGAGCAGAGTCGCGCGGGCCGAGGCGGACGGAGCAGCAGCGTCTGGGCGGGGGCGCACGGGTGGAGGGGACCGAGCTACGCCGCGCGGGGGGGGGGGAGGCGAGCGGTGTGGCAAAACCGCCCGAATTAATCCGGCTCAAGTGCGCTAACCATCACCTTAAAGGCCATATGAGTTAACACGCACTTCAAACGAAGTAATCTGGCAGCTCAGTTGGGTAAAGTCCCGATGAAACCACCTACGCTTCGATCGAACCCAAAGCTTGCAGAATACTCACACAGAGGCGAGTCCAGAGATTACAACATTTCATCATTTCTTACATCATAGAGTACATCATAAATTTATTAAAAACTGAGTTTAAAATCAGAAAATGCTTTTGCATCATAAAAGAGATCATCAGAGTTCTTGATTGCAGCGGAAAACAAATGATAGTCTATCGACGAAACATGATGTCATGATAAAGCCCGTACATGACATCAACCCAAACCCCAATTGTACACCTGAAGACAAAGCCACAAGCAAGGCTGAGTATACTAATACTCAGTAAGACTTACCCGTCAACGGATATAACTTAGTCCACTTATCTAGAAATGCAAGGCTTTTTGGCTGGAGGGGTTTGTTTTGCCAAAAAAGCAACTAATAGTAGATCCTTACTTTCAGATTTTAGCTTTCATAACTCTAGTTCAATTAACCATTCTAAGTAAGCATCTATACCTAAACAAGCATGTTGGAATAAGCATTCAAAAAAAACATCCATATTATCATCATCATCAGCTTCCACGTGTTACTCTATATGGCAAAAGTGTTAAGCAGTCTCATTGTCCATGAGAGGCGGAACGATTCGAATCGAGTTTCTTAACCTTGCAAGGAAAACCTAACACACACGCATGGGGAGCGAAGTCACCCACACAACATTTTCCCTTTCTTTCCGGCTCGTGGATCAAGGCCACCCCCCCTCGACTACAGAGTACGGTAACTCTACACCCGCATGTTTGCCGCACGAGAACGATGTGCAATGTTCAAAGGGGGTGAGGGTAAAGGCCCTGTTTGGGACCGCGATGGCGTCGCGTATGAGCAAGAAAAGCGAAAAAAGCCCGCCGAACGCCTCGCGGCAGACGCGCGTCTGCTGGCCGCGTGCGAAGGCAAAACGCGGGATTTGAACTGGGCGGCCAAAAATCGCAGAAGCGAGCTCGCGGCCGCTTATCGCTTATTCGTCTCGCGCTTATCACCCACGCAGTCCCAAACAGGCCCAAAGTCCACTCCCCGGTCCAATCAGGTACTCAGCTTACCGATTACCATATTTCTCGGCATGTGGCTAGTACATTCAAACGCTTAACAAAGCTACCACACACTGCACCTTAGTACCTTTTTACTAAACCGACGGGGTCCCATGATCCCGCCACAAGCCTTATGATTGCAGTATGTGATAAAACAGTCAGAACCTATTATCTCGCGAGTAGCAGGAAACCACTCGACTTTTACCGGTCCTAATTAGCAAAGTATCTAGTCGAGCTTAACCTCTAGTATTCAAAACATGGGTATCTAGGATCATGCATCTATGGATTTAATCAACTCCTAAAAACTTAAATGCACAGATAAATAAATTACAACATAGATTGCATATAATTGAAAATAATAGGCATTAGATGCACCGGGGCTTGCCTTCATGGGCAAATATTAGCCTTGAGCTCTTCCGAACATTGGTCCGGGTCTTCGGCAACTTAGTTAGATTAGCTTGATCTGCATGTAGTTCATTCTTGGACTTTGGCACCAACTCGTTCGTTCCGTCGATGAGAGTAGTCGCGTCTATATGAATGCAAAGTATTCATGTTACGTAAATGACAACAAATTACATTTCTTTCCTTCACTATAGAGTTGTAGCACAAGTTTTATTATGAAATTTTTTTCATTACATTTTCTTGGGCAATTGTTTGACGAGTAGTAATTAACTTGACTTAAACTCATTAAGCAAATTGGGTCTGTGATATTTTTCATTTGTCATTTTTCACATAAAAACTTAGTTTATTTCCTACCATTATTAGGAAGAGTTTCTGGTGTTGAAATTTTTATACATGATGCATCTCTGAGTGGTCTGCTGACTGTATAAATTTCTGCTAATTTGATGCAACAGATTAAATATGAAAAATAAATTAAACAGCTACTGCTAGGATCAAGATTCATTTTTATAGATCAAAGTATTCAAGTTATGGTTCTTAATTTTTACTGAGTAATCCTAATATTATATCTAGCAATCTGTAAATTATTCACATTTTTACTATGCAAATTCGAGAGGCTATAAATTATACCAAGTAAAGCTATATTTAACAAGATCTAATTATCCACAGTGTTCCATGATGTTTATGAGTACCAAACTTTTACCACAACCTATTATAAATATGAGAATGCTGTAGTAAAAATTTCAGAATTTTTTGAGTGGTAGAACTATTTATCTTGAATTAGTGCTATTATTCATGGATTAAACCAAGAGCTAGTGAAACATATAGTTACAATGGGTTGCTGGTCATGAAAATTTTATGTGATACTCTACTCAGTGATGTAAGCCTACCATACAAAAATCTCCTATAGTTCATGAGTAAACCTCCTAGAACAAATATGAGCTATTATTTCTACTCTTTATTCTAGATTAAAATGTAAGCAGAAACTGAGTATATGACTGTAACAAAAGTTGTAGATTTCGTTCTAAGGATTCCAGAACATTTGAGTTTCCATTTTTAAGATTTTTATACAAATTTTTATTGATTTTACAAGTTCACAGATTAAAGTTCATGTATATTTTGCCGTTTCCCCCCTGGAATCAAGTTTTATATTTACGCAGGGGTCCCTGGCTGGAGTTTCAGTGCAGGGGAGGTGACGGCCGGCCCTTTTTCGGCAAGGGAGATCGCAGGCGGCATGGGCTAGGAGGGGAAAAGGGGGAGGCAAGTTGTCCATGGGCGCCGGTGACCGGCGGCGGCTCCGTTTGTCGGTGGCGATGTTCCGGCGAGGTAGGGAGGGGGATGACAGGATGAGGAGGTTCAGGAGGACGAAGGGAATCCGTTCCAGGGGCTAGATCGTGCTTGGGATGGCTGGAGGTAGGGTCTCAGCGTGGACCTCGGTGGGCGGCGTCAATGGTGTTCGGCGACTGCGGTTCGTGCATGCAGGAGGAACTTGAGCTCTGCCTTTTCTAGGCCAAGGGAGAAGGGAAGGGCAAGCTGGGCGTGCCCGAGTTGGGGAGGACACGGGGCTAGGGGAGGGCACGACCTCGGCGCGTGGCTCGGCCATGGTGATGGTGTGGCGAGCAGGGACGCGTCCAAGTGCGTGCAACGCTAGGGGTGCCGGTTTGGGGCGAAACCGGGGGCGCCGGGGTGGTTTCGGCCGAGGGCGCTACGCGTGTGTCGGCCAGGTGGCCAGCATCGGTGTACGGGCGCCGCCCGTAGGCAGGGCGCAAGGAGGGAGGTGGGAGATGAAGGTGAGGGCAATTTCGTAAATAGAGGAAAGTTCAAGGTCTCACTGTAAACTAAAGTTTTCTCTTTGATCCTCTGGTCAAATGAAAAACCTTTGAATACCAAACTTGTTCAAAATTTCAAGATATACAACTTTTGTTTCAGGCACTTTTTCATTTGAGCAACGGTTTGAAAGTTATTTAAAAAAACTCTGAGATGACTTAACAATTAAGGCACTTGTTATTTCATTTGATTTTATTCATTTTTTTCCTAATGTCCAACTAAACTTTTATTACTCTTGTCATGGTGAATGTGCCTATTTATTTTCATCAACATTTTTTAATTTATTTAAAAGTGATAAAACATTTAGTTACTATTAGTACCATATTGCCCATATTCACTTGCACATTCACACATATAGAGAAAATGATTTTAAAACATATGCACGACTTTAATGATTCTTACTTGTTAAGCATGATTCTAGATTTATTAGGCATGATATCATGTTTAAAATTTCTTGTTTAGCATTTTAAAAACCTGGGATGTCACAAGCGGGCAGCGGTGTAGAGCTGCGGCGCGGCGAGCGGGCGGAGGGGCACGACAAGTGGGCAGAGGGACGCAGAGCTGCAGAGTGGTGAGTGAGCAGACCCTCGACCTCCAACAGATAGAGGCGGCCCCAACTTTCCTGTGTATTTATCACAAACTATTATTTTGTCTTGGAAAAATTCCCAGTTTCTTATTTTAAGTAACATCCTAACTAGTTTGATTCATAATTTCTTTACTTTTAATTTATTTCTTTTATAACATAATTACTAAGTACATGCTTGTTTGAATGTAGAATCTATGTACTGAAAAATTCTTGCTCCTCATTTTGAAGTGCAGAGATGCAATTAAGCATGCTTTTCTATCATTATATAAACAAACAGTCATGTGTCTTCTTGATAGCAGCCTAGAGAAATTTTACTTACTATAGTGCTATTTATGCAGGAAGTTTTGCAGGAAGCTGTGCTTCATTAATGGAAAAGTACCAGCTCCATATTCTTTAGAAGATGTTGAGTTCTGATGAAAGCAGCAATAAGGGTTCAGATCTTGTTGTTTTCTTGAGAAATGAACTTGTGTATGCAAAACGTTGCTCTGCATAGCTATTTTCTCTCAAGTGGATGCTAGAAAATTTGGTTTCGAAGATTCTATACATCCATTTGTATTATCAAGTTTAAATGTGTGAATGATTATTGTTATAATTGTTAATATATTGTAATAGGAGTTATTACATGGAAGTAATGTGTATTATTTTGTGACAATCTAATTGCTAAAAATGAGCGGAATGTAATGTTGGCTCAAATTAACCCACCTTATGGGCCTGCTGGGTCATCAAATATTTGGTGACAAACATCGTGAAAATGTTGCCACGTCAGATCCAAATCGTCACGAAAGTGCTGCCACATCACTGCCACATCATCCGTGTACAAGGATTTGTGACGTTTTTGAGATCTTTAACAATGAAAAACTGTCGTCATAAATTAGTGATGATGCAAGAATCGTCCTAAAATTTAGGACCAAAAAATATGTTTTCGTCGCAGAAGACCTTTTATGACATGGTATAGGTGACGAACCGAATTTCGTCACGCAAGCGTCACAGATTATGAAAGATGACAAAAATACCACTTTCAGTGACATAAATGAAATGTCGTAGAAGCCCATATGTGTTGTAGTGTCTCTCTTGTATCATCCCCTTTTTTTCTGACATGGTTACTGTTGGCGTTTCTTATGCCCCAAAAAAATATTAATTCTGCAAGTGCACAGAATCACCGCTGTAGCACTTCACCATGGAGTATTCCAGGGTATCACATTTTTCCTCAGGGAAGCACTATGGTAAAGAGTATCGTAAATTGAATGATAACCGTACTAGCTTAATCAACCGACTAACTCGACGAGGGTAAGCCAGATATAGAGATAAGATAAATGGCCAGTCTATGACCGAGTGACACACGGAGGCTCAATTCCTTAGAGAGGTAGCAGCTGGGAGGACAACGAGCGAGATAAGATACATGATACACTTCTGAACTATCTAGCTAGCCTCTCTAGATCAGACTAACTATCTAACTAATCTTCGGGAAGGTAGAGCTTACTTCGGTAGCCTCAGGGAAGGACTCAGAATGGAATGAGAAGGGAGTCCAATGGTAGTCGGCACTACTACTATGAAAGCACCCGAACGTGATGAACTACGAGGGACGGACAGGGCTGTCACCACCTGCCGCCTACCACAACAGTACCATGGGGTGGAACACACTTTCTAGCTAACACTAAGCTAAGACACCACATCTGCACTTGGTGTTAGGATTTCTCTCGAGGCCTTCGAGAGAAATCCCCCTCAACCTAGAGCACTAATTTGATATACTCTAGTCCAGGCGAGAAAACCCGTAAGATAAGTTTCCGACTATCAAAGAGATAACTTAGTCTAAACTAAAGGATACAACTTCCGCGCTCGAGCTGAACACTCAGACTCGAGAGGATAAAAGAAAGTGGAAAGTAAAGCTGACTCAGAATGTAGAGAAGATAACTTATATTGATAAATTCAAAAGAAGGATACAAGAGCCAAATCCCGAGTAAGCTCGACTCGACTCTAACTCCAAAACTACTAATCCTACTCTAGAAAGTGAAGAGAGAAATGAGCTCCAAGGTGTGTGTTACAAGTGATGGATGGGGGTTCTATTTATACCCTTTCAAGGTCGGTTCTGGGCAAGTGAAGCACGTGGCGTCAGTTGTAAGCGGTTGAAGTCGGTGTGCTTGTCTTCCACGTGAAGCCAAAGCCTGAGTGGCTGCCAAGTGTGGCCGGCCGGCCTCCCCTAGGCCGGCCGGCCTGGGGATTTGGCCACGTGGCCACCGACCTTTGGACAGTGGCTCTGATTTGCTTCTGAAGGCGGTTGACAGTTGCTTGAGGTGTACGCGGGCACGTGCAAGGCTGGCCGGCCTAGGGGAGGCCGGCCAGCCTCCCTCTGGCTTCTCTCGGCCCTTCGTTGCACCGACGTTACACTTGTATGCTTGTGATCTTCCAGGGAGGTGGATTGCTGACTTGGATGTGGCTTTGCGCTGAATTGTGGGTCCTTTGATCCTTGTGCAAGCCTTTCGGTGTAAGGATCACCGGGGTGTCCGACCCTGGAGGGGGAGGGGGTGAATAGGGTCGCTAATCGCTTTCTATCCTAGGGCTCAATCTATTTGTATGAGATAAACCTAACACGCCTACACATGCTAGTTATGACTATGGTTTATCTATGCTGCTCTCTACTTACCCCTAAAAGACTTGCAACCTATAGCCAATCCTAATCAAACTAACTAGGAAAGTAATGGTACGCAAGATAGAGTAAATGTGGAAATGTAATACGGTAAGTAAAGAGGTAAGGGAGAGAATATGCAAACTCCCGTGAAGACACCAAGACACATGATTTAACGTGGTTCGGTTAGGACACCAAGTCCCTCCCAACGTCCACGGCCACTTGTCCAACAAGAATAAGTGTGATGCCAAGTCTCTTCGCTTGATCACCGTCTTGCGTTCGCCACCAAGGCTTCCGGAAAGCAAAGGCTAAGTGGCGCTGTAACATCCGGTTTATAAAAGGACATAAACCGAGCAATCATATACGTGCCAGGATCAAGTCACATGTATATACAACAGAATGAACATTATATCACAACACATATCACGTAAAAAGATATATTAAAGTGAATACGAATGTTATTTATTACAATAATGACAAAAGTCTGATAGAGAGTATGCGGAAGCGTAATACATATACGAAGTCTCTCGAAAGCTGGGCACCACAGGGACGTCGACTGGGAGACGAACACCTAGAAGTCCTCGTACTCCTGGTAGCTCCGGGTGAACTCCCTCGCATCGGCAGGAACTGAGCAGCAGTAGAGTACCCCCAAGAGGAAAAAGAGTAGAGTAGGCAAGAGTGAGTACACAACTTGTACTCAACAAGTATAACACAAACTATGAGGCTCTAAGGTTGACTGACTCAACTGCATTAGCTTTTAATCTTGGCAAAATTTTATTAAAGCTATTTACTACAAGTGGATGAATTACCATAAACCCAGTTACATAGTAATTAATCAAAATTAATCATGTTACTACTGTGAACCAAACCAAACCAAGCCACCCGGGGAAATCTGCCTCGTCAAAGGAAGATAACCCCACTAATCAAAAGGAGGATCTGGGCCGCTCATGACCGTGAGCTCGGCTAGTATACTAGTTTTACACTCTGTAGAGGTTGCACATCTTTACCCACAAGTCGTGAGCTACGCTAGTTGTTCATCACACTTCCTTAGGTGAGATGACTAGCAAACTCACTACGAGGCCTTTACAAAGAATCTTGTTGGTAAGGAGTAACCGCGAGGGTGGATCGGCGACTATGGAGTAGGTCTAGTGGGCGTCAAGACATAGGTACGCAGACCAAGCACAGACGAGGCCACTCATTACGAGGGCCATAGAAGCTTACCTCCCTTGCCCCACAGGTAAGTTACTCCAAACCAAAAAGACCTAATTATTACGCCAAGACCGTCCCATTCCAGTCTTGTGGTAGCTCTGTTGTCCCAGGTTATCGCTCTATGAACCGGTCCTTATGGAGAGTGGCCAGCCAAGCACTAAGCACTGTGCTGGCCCCCTAAACCATGTTTCTACAAAAAAACCAATTTTTAACGAGACGTGAGCCACTCAAGCACAACACAGAGGGTCACTCTCAGAATTAAGTTGCAATAAACCATTAATCAACTTAATTAAAAGGACCAAGTGTGTTATAGCGCGGCACCTAGCACAACTAACCAAAATGCAACCAAGGTAATTATATAAAGGATAAATGTGGCTAGGAAATCCTTATAGGCATACAGCATTAAAATGCAGTATGAAAATGTATTTATAAGTGATAGGTGTTGTTCATGTTATACTTGCCTTCCTCAAACTACTCCTGCTGCTGCTCAAACTGATCTGAAGATGGCTGCTCCGGGTACTGGTACTGGGGCTCCTCAGATGGATCAACGTCTACTCACGAACACATGACCAAAAATAACACACAACATAAACATACAAGCAAATAAGTGCAAACACTAAGAAACAGTACAACAATACATACAAACAGCAAACAAAACTAGGCTAGAACTAATCTATGCGTTACAACGATCGTGTGGACATAAAGAACGCCTAAAACAGAGCTAGAACGCGAAAACTAGAGCAAAAACAAGGTCTAGGGCCTTTTCTGCAAGAAAAACTAAGTTTCTGGGGTTTTTCTGCAAAAACTAGGGACTAAAATGTAATTAAACATTAACTCTGGGGTCTAACTCACAAAAACAGCAGGTCTGGATGGCGGGTTCAATTTCCAAAAAGGTCAGGGGCTTAAACGATAAAATCTGGGCTAAACTGTAAATACTTTTGAACAGGTGTGGACTGTGGGTTGATACTGCAAAAGCTCAGGGGCTCTTTAGAAAGATTGCCAGGCGAAGGGGTATGTTTGAATCTGGGCGCTTCGATCTGGATCGGATGGCTCAGGAAAGACTAGATCCAGATCTAATCTTGGGCGTCGATTTTGGATTGGATGGGTCAGATCTAACAAGGCGCGGGGCGGCGGCACTGACGCCGGAGCTGGAGCTCTCGCGGTGGCGCGCGGCTGGAAGCTCGCTGGCGTTGGCCGATTTGGCAATTCCGAGCTGGGTTTGGCCTGGGATTTGGCCATGGAGCATGCCCGTGGCACGCGTAGTCCACCTGGAGCGCTGGTTGGGTTCGGGGAGGCTCGGAGCTTGGAGCTCGGCGACGATGGCGGCTCTAGGCGGCGAGGTCTTGCCGAAGCAGGCCATTCGGGGGTTTCCAGGGGGCTACGTCCTACCAAAACTAGCGCATAGGGGCAGGAGGAGGTGCTGAAGCTCACCGGGGCTCGGGCTCGAGCAGGGAGGCCGTGAAGGGTGTCGGCGTCGTGGACCGGCAGCGAGTCGCGGGCGGCGCTCGGGGAGGAGGTTGTTGCAGTGGAGCTCCGGGCATCAGGATCCCGCGGCTCGACTCGTGGTACTCCTGCGAAGAAGCTACGGGGTTCAGGGCGGCCGGAGCACCAGTGGCGGCGAGAAATTGAGACGGCAGCCCGTTCTCACTGGAGTTGAAGTCCGGCGCGATTTCGGCGCGGCGCGGGTAGAGCTCGGGGAAGGCCGGTTTGGGGAGGTCCCTGGCGGCACTGCGGAGCTTCTGTGCGACTCGAGGAAGGCTGCGGTGCGGCGGAGAGGTGAGGCCACGGCGGCGCAGGGCTCGGCACGGCGGAGCAGGGCGAGCGGGCGTGCTAGGGTTCTCGGGTGGCGGCGGAGATGGGAAGAGGGCGAAGGGGGTCGCGGGTGGTTTAAAGGGGAGGCCAGAGATCTCGGTGTGCGCGCCTAGGATAGGAATCCCGGCGAGAATCACAGCCTGGAGGGCGTGCGGCCGTTGCAGCGTGTCACGGCGGGGAAGACGGGACTAGCGTGTGGGCCAAGGCTGTCAGCG
This sequence comes from Panicum virgatum, assembly GCF_016808335.1. NCBI lineage: Eukaryota > Viridiplantae > Streptophyta > Magnoliopsida > Poales > Poaceae > Panicum > Panicum virgatum. The sequence goes on along the minus strand of NC_053144.1, from coordinate 37,304,264 downwards.
GTGGGGAACGGGGACGCGGGCGACTGCGCTGTTCTGGGCTGAGCGGCGCGCGGTGAGCTGGGCCACGCGGTGTGGGAGGGGAAGGCCGCGGGCGCGCGCATGTGGGGTGCTAGGCCGCGTGCGGATGTGGACCGTGCGGGGAGAAGGAGAGGGGTGAGCGGGCTGGGCTGATGCGGGAGCTGGGCCGCGGGGTTGGAAGCAGGCCTGGGAGGGAAAGGGGCGAGCGGGAGGCGGGCTGGGCTCAGGGAAAAGAAACGGGCCATGAGGAGAGGGAGAACTGGGCCGGGGTTTTGGGACTGGGCTGGGATGCTGGGTTTTGCTATGGGTTTTCCTTTTTCAAACACACTCAAAACTATTTGAATTCAAACACAAGTTTGAATTCAAAACCCTAGTACTCAACCAAAAAGAACAATGCACCAGCATGAATGCAACAACAAATTTTAAACTTTGACAAAATTTTAATTACTTGTGAAACAAAATTAGATTAAATGCAAGACTAATCATAATAAACCTTAGAAAATTAAATTAAATCCAATTAAATTTATGATTAAAGCTGAAAATTAAATTAGGGTGTTACAGGCGCCAAGTCACCAAGACAAGGCCACCGCCACGGTCTCTCTCAAAGCGTCACCAACGGCACCGTCTTCACTATTGGAGCTTCTCACTAATAGGGGTCTCCTTCCCTGCACAAAGTGTCGTTGCCTCTCCACACCAAGTCGGAGGGTCACACGACGAGTACATGGTTGCTTGCCGCAGCAAGACTTTGCTCAAGGTTGATCTCGCAAGATCAAGTCCTCCCAAGCACTAAGCTTTTCAAGCTCACACTTGCACTAAGCTATTCTAAGCTTGAATGTGGCACTAAGCTCAATATGGTGGATAAAGTTGATGTTGATCTTCAATAGAACTTCCAGAGTCTCCAACAACCTCAAATGACCCGGCCTTGGGGGTATATATAGGTAGCACAAGCAAATATAGCCGTTGGAGAAAAGCTGCCAGAAAAATACTTAACGCCGGTTAATCCGACGCACCTCCAATAGCCATCGTCGGTTCAACCGGTGATACTAAACTGCCCGCCTCAAAAACTAGCCGTTACGTGTACGGGCAATCAACCGATGCTACATCGGTTTAACCGGTGAGTGTAGTTGTCCTGTGAACTCTGAAAAACAACTCTCTGGACAACTGCACCGACGTTCACCAAGACCCAACCATCGGTTCATCTGGTGTATAGACATTGCCTCAGCTTCTGGGTCCATTGCACCGACGTACTCAACTTCCCTAACGTCGGTTCAACTGGTGAAACCAAACTTCTTGGTGTGCTCCAAGTCAATGCACCGATGTACGTGATTTTCTCAGCGTCGGTTCAACCGGTGATACTAAAGTATCTCTGTCTTGATTTCTTTGACTTGGATTTCTTCCAGTCTCTTCAATTCTTGTCCTTTGGACCGAAGAGGTTTCAGGGCATGGAGGGGCGGCCCTTCGGACCTAGCTACGCCTATCTTCTCTTTGTCATCACTTGAACCTAAAAGCCTGAGAATGGTCATCTTAACAATCATATTAGTCCAAGTGTTGTGTTGTCTATATCAATCACCAAAACATTATATTGAAATATGGCATGAGAGGCCATTTTCGCTACATTGACCATACAATCAAACCGACATCCAATCCTCAGCTCAGATGCACTTGGACTTGTTACATTGCTCCTAGATCAAAGATGTGGCAGTGTACGTGGATGTGCCAGCCGGCCGGCCTAGGAGAGGCCAGTCGGCCAGGGATCTTGCCCAATTTTTTCCACTTTTGTCATGTATTCTTCTGAAATTAGAACTCATCCAAAACTTGTGGAACTTATTAGAATTAAATAAAATATGAATGGAACATAGTGTAAAGCTCGATTTATTCCCAAGAAGTTGAAGGTCAGAACATGAAATAATGGCCGTCAACACCCCCCTAAGCTTAAACTTTTGCTCGTCCTCGAGCAAAGCTCAACCTGAGGCTCGGTGGATCAAGAGTTGCATTAATGTTCACACCCTACAGGTACCTTGTGCACAGCATATTACTCGTTCCGTATGTACTATGAGTAAGTTGGCTCATACCCAAGGTTCTGGAGGATGGGGCGTATTCGTTTTCATTCCTTGGTCTTGAGCGGTTGAAGGACTGAACAACCTTCACCGGAATGTTTTCTGCTGCTCATTCAGGTTCCTGGCTCAAAGTTTTGCAAGAATTTTGAAAAGAAGTTCAGGTTTCCCAATGGTACTCTCGAGTCACTCATGGTGTATGATCCTCACATGGGGTCGGAGTTTTGACTCTCTTTTCCCTACTTCTAAGGCTGATATGAGGAGTTTATAGGTAGGGAGAGTGCTGCATACCTTGGTTACCTATATTACCGAGCCGAATGGTGATCCATGAAGGATTGGAACTTAACCAAATTTCGATCTTGTGGGATGTCAAAGAGATGGAGGGAGATGGACTCATGCTTGGAAAGGGAATTTGGTCTTTTATTTGAACTCCTTGTTTGCAACTCTTTGGGAGAGTGGGATTTTCTTTTCTCATTTTCAACTCTTTTTTTAGAGAATAATCCCCTCTCTCTTTTGCTGAAATGATTCTAATAACTTTGGAGTTTCATGATGAGAAGACCTGGTATGGGATGATTGGGTATATGATGGAGACTTAGGGGTGTATGACAGCAGGAGGATGGCGCCTGGCGGTGGCCGTCAATCTCGGAATGGGTGGTTGACAGGCCAGACATTTGAGGCTAGCAAACGATGGGTATATGAAGGAAATCGATCGGCAGATGGCAAGTTCCATTTCCTTGATGGACACACCATTCGGCAAAGCTCATGATTACACAAGATATTTCATTTCGGTTTATATAACATGAAAGACTCTGGATGGGTCATTATAACCATGTGGGAAACCTTCACCATAATTTTAATTTTCAAAAGATTCCGAGAGGTTCCCTACTAGAGCAAGCAGTTTTAAATCCGGTTTGGGCTATCTTGAATCCCGCAACAACTTAGACATCGGAGATTAAACTCGTGCCTCCACTCAACCATTTTTCAGCGGAACTAAAATGTGCCAACTAGCTCATGTACTAGGAGACTAAAAAGTTGTAAACGAGGCACATACGAGGCATGAACAGAGCAACTATTCATCATTTCCAAAGCAAGAGCTTACACGGATTTCCACTCATATGAGATTATTATTATTATTATTCATATTTTTTATATATGCGTAATTATTATGGCATGGCTACTGAAAAATGGTCGAGATGCGGTGACTTACCTAGCAGTACAACCCCTCCCCCCCCCAAGCTTCGAAGAAGCTCAGTCCTCCTCATCGGAGTCCTGATCCTCCTCGTCTGGGTCCTCCTCTTCCTCCTCCTCCTCGTCATTGTCCTCTTATTCGGGCTGCTGATACTGATAGTACGGCCGTGATGGTTGATGGTCCAGCTACATGTGGATGAATATGTTGGAGACGTCGTAATGCATGGCCGAAGTTAGCCCCCAGCTTTGCTGAGTCAGCTCGGTGTTGTGTGCCATGGTGTCCTGCATCTGCTGCTGCTGTGTGCCGAGTGTGGTGATCTAGCTCGAGAGGTCGGAGATGCTCCGCATGATCGGGTCCTCATAGTTGAAGCGTGCTGATGCCGAAGGACCCATCTGTGGACCATAAGACGAATGCATACCTGGGGGTAGTAGGGTCCCTGATCACCGGCATACCCACTACTGCCGGCCTGGAACGAGCTCGGGTCGCCATAGGCGTAGTATCCATATGCTTGCTTGAAGCACGTGTTCTGAGTAGACAGTTCGGGCTGCGCAGTAGTGGGGGCCGGGGGTGCTTGACGTGATGGTCCTACTCCAGCTTATTGGTCCAGCCCGGTTCTGCTTCTCGTCTGTGGACCTGCAACACTCCATCGCGCGGGCTCTTTCTTCTCCATCTGCAAAGTTAGGCTTTTCACCGCATAGAGAGAGAGAGAGTCTCGGGCATGGAAGCTCGATCTCTCTAACATACCTGGGGTAACACATAAAGATAGAGTTCCCGGGCCCTTCGCGCATCATGTGTCCCTACACGAAGTGCTCGAGGCCAACCTCATACCTGAATGCCTCAATCTCTGGCATGAAGTTGACCTCAGCATTATCCATCACACCAATGTACCTCACAATGCGAGTGACCAGAGAGGTCATATCGATGGGGCTTTTGCCTGAGATCATCTTCTGCCAGTGAGCGAGCATGGTTCTAATTGGAGAGCAGCGGATTTGCTTTGCCATGGTGTACAGGTACTGCAACTCGGGCAAGCTGTAGAGGCGAAGGTCTGCACGAGGGTGCACGACCATGGCGAGCCACTTGGCTAGGAACCTCAGGGTAGGATTATGGATGGAGACTATGCTGTTTTTGCTACTCACAAGTTCATTTGATATTGCACTCCACCATGAGTTTCAGTCATAACGATGTTTCTTAGCAAGCTCGTTGGGGTCAAGGATGCATCTTTTATGAAAGCCCAATGCGATGCTAAAGTCTTTTAGTTTCATTTCAAATTGTTCATTGAAGAGACAGAAGTAAACTTTTGTTTCAGCACTGGTTTCTTCAACGGCAAGAGAAATCAGAAACTCCATGGTTAAGAGTTGCGAACCTGGCTCAACAATGTCGGCGAAGTTCTCCCATCCTACGGCAGTGAGGTCGCTGTTCATGTCCTACTTGAGTCCTGTCTTCATGAGGAAGTGAGATTCGAACCTCTTGGCATGGCCAAAATTCTGCTTCTTCAGCAGCTCTAGGGCCTCCCATTCGTAGTCGTTCTTGACGGCGATCTGCTCGACCATCGTCAGGACCCTGATGTGGAGATAGGGTCTCGGGACTACTGGAGGTTCTTCTTCCTCCCGGGACACATTTGTATGGCGACCGGAATCGACCGACATAGTATCCTGCGAGGAAGATGAACTCCGTGAGCTCCTCGAGCTCTTCGAGAACGTCCTCTTGATCTTTTCCTTGGCCTTCTCGAACATGGTTCCTGCAAAATGTTAGCCCACAGCACCTGAAGAATATTACAATTAAGAGGAAGGTTAGTCGTTCTTGCGGGGCGTTAAGCGTTCCATGACTTTATTTGAGGTAAATATTTCTGGTGTTTTTCAAATTTATGAATTTCACTAAACACTACTGAATTTATTTGTTTTTGGTTGAGCCAGCACTTGATTTCTCCACTTGATTAGCTCAAAAGAGCTTAATTAAGCAAAGGAACTCAAGAAAGGGAGAGGAGAAGCTCGTGATCAGGCTGGAGCAAGCAAACCTGAGCATGTTGTGTGTCGAGGAATGTTGCCATCGTCGGAATTTATAGCAGCACATAGAGGCCAGGCCGGCCAGCCTAGGTGAGGCTGGCCAGCCTCCCACGGTGGCGAACGTGCCACGGCAAAGGTCTACGGCGTAGCTCTATAGGTGCTGGTGCTCCCTTTCGGTGGTGACGGGACGTGAACGGGGGAGGAGTGCCGGCCGGCCTGCACCTGTACGTTTTGCACCTCGTCTTTTTCACCTTCCTCCATACGCACTCTAGCATCCTGTCCCCTGCTGCTCCTGGCCAAAGCAAGAAAGAGTGGGGATGGCCGGCATATCCTTTGGCCGAAACTTTTTGAAAATTTTTGTGAAGTTCTTTTGAATGTAGATTTTCGAAAATCAAACGTGCTTTGGTTGAAAACAAAAATGCTTATGCAGAGATAGAATAAAGTTTATGCAAGAAATTAAACTATCCTATATGCAATGTGATGATGGATACGTACCATGAACCTTATGGTGCGGGCTCGGGTTTTGAGTCCGGAGCTGGACTCTCCTTCTCTTTGGTTCGTTTGTCGTCGCTGGGTGTAGTTCCTGACGACGACCCTTTCTTCCGCCACTCCTTCTTGGGTGTGGGGTTTGGTTCAACCTCTTTCTTTTCTGATTTCAGAAATTTCTTACGTTGGATCCTTCGTCTCGCATTTCCATAGTTGTGAAGCTTGATTTGCTTCACCTCCTCTTGAATCCGTAGACTTTCTATGTACTCAATGAGGGCTTCGATAGGTGGGATGGACGGCTTCTCCGGCTCATTCTCGGATTTGTTTTTCCGGTTGATTGCCTTGACTTGAGAGCATTGTTCGACCTTCGGTTTGAAGGCGAACGTCTCCTTCTGACCATTGATGTTGAGCTGAATTTCTCCGGCTCCCACATCAATACTTGTGTTTGCGGTACTCAAAAACGGCCTCCCAAGAATGAGAGGTGTCTTGGTGTCAACTTCCATGTTGAGGATGACGAAGTCTATGAGAATAAGGAAATTCTGGATTTTCACCAGAATGTTCTCCGCTACTCCTGCGGGGTAGCGCACCGACTGGTCCGCTAGCTGCATACACATGGCAGTAGGGGCAAGTGCATGATGATTAAGGCGGTCATAGACTTCCTTGGGCATGACGCCGACACTTGCTCCCAAGTCGCATAGAGCGTTTGAGAAATGCTAAGTCCCGATTGAGCATGTGATGGTTGGGCAGCTTGGGTCCTTCTTCACCAGGAGAGGATTGAGTTTAGTAGCGCTACACTCCTCTGTTAACTGTATGACCTCGGTGGTGGGCAGCGCTCTCTTGTTTCCAAGAATATCTTTGATATACTTGGCATATGTAGGCACCTGTATAGCATCAAGAAGTGGTATATTGACATATAGCTTCTTTATTACCTCGACGAACTTGCCGAATTGTTCTCGGCCACCAGCTTCCTTATCCATTCCAAAAATGGTAAGGCAGTTGTGTTGGGGTAATCCCATGAAGTTCTAGGGGGTTCAACGGGGTCTTCCTGGGCTGCAATTGTGTTGGTGTCGATAGCCTCCTCCTGCTCTTCTTCTTTAGCATCGGCATGTCTTGCGGATACGGCTTTCCGCCGGGTTCCTGCATCATGTGGGAAATGTGGCTCCTGTGGGGACTTACCACCACGCGTAGTCACCGCATTGACGTTCTCTTTGGAGGGAACTTCTGGTTGCCCGGGCAGTTTCTCCATGTTAGCGTTAGGACAGGATGAGGCTAGCTGAGCTACCTGAGTTTCTATCATTTTGTTAAAGCTCAACTGGTTTTTAATAACAGAGCTAAAGCCCTCTAGTTGTGAGGCCAAGGATTCCAAAACCTTGTCGTTAGCAAGAAACTTCTTGCTAATGTTGTCATTTATTTGCTTCTGGCCATAAACTTGGTCTTTTAATGAAGGCTGAAAATTGTTAAAGTTCATACCTTGCTAATTTCCGAAGGGGAGGTTGGGCTTTGAGTTCCAACCTTGCTGAGGACGGAATCCCGAGTTGGGATTGTTGTTGTTGGTGACAACGAAGTTCGCGTCCTCTTGAGTTAAGGGACACGATGTGCCCGAGTGCCCAGTCTCGCCACATGTTTCACATGTCATCCGAGACTCCGAAACCTGGTTCACCTCCTTGTGCGGAGATTTCAGTTTCTTCATGAGAAGGTCCATCTTGGCAGCCATCATATCGACACTGTCGATCTGATGCATGCCTCTTGGACGGGTTGGCTGCTTGTCACCTCTCCAACTCTGATTGGAGGCTATCTTGTCGATCAGCATTTTCGCTCCCGCAATATCGAGAGAGAGAAAGGAACCTCCTGCTGCTGCATCTATGTGGTCCTTGGCTTGCTGATTCAAGCCGTGGAAGAAGTTCTGAATGATCAGCCATTCCTCCATGCCGTGGTGCGGGCATGCTTGAATGTATTCCTGTAGACGCTCCCAGGCCTCTGGGATGGTCTCATCCGGTAATTGCTGGGTACCGGAGATTCTATTCCGGAGGGCATTGGTCTTGCCCACCAGGAAGTACTTGGCCAGGAATGCATTTGAACAAGCTTCCTATGTGTTGAAAGCCTCTTTGTTGGAGTAAAACCACGTCTTGGCCTTCCCGAGCAGTGAGAATGGGAATAGCCAAAGGCGGACGACATCCATCGTAGTACCCTTGGGGTTGATGGTGTTACTCACCTCGTAGAAGTTCTGGAGATGGGCATTGGCATCCTCGGATGCCTTTCGATAGAACGGACTTGCTTGAACCATGTTCACCAGTCCAGTTTTCAGCTCAAAGCTGTAACACCCTAATTTAAACTTCAGCATTTATTAATAAATTTAATTGGCTTTATTTAAATTTCTAAGGTTTATTGTGTTTAGTATGGCATTTAATTCAATTTTGTTCCTTAATGATTAAAAATTTATCATAGGTTTAATTTTTGTGTTGCATTCATGCTGGTGCATACTTTTATTTGAGTGTGGTTTGAATTCAAATCCATATTTGAATTCAAACTTTGTTTGAATTAGATTTAGAAATGAGAAGAATAGGAAATAGAAAAGGAAAATAGAAAGCCCAACGCCCAGAAAACCCAAAACCCTCTCAGCCCGACCCAGCTCCCCGCGGCCCAGTTCGCTCGGCCCAAGCACGCGGCCCAGCGCTCCGCCCGCACCCCGCTCGGCCCGCGTCGCCCGCTCTCACTCGGCCCGGTTCCATCCCGGCCTGCGCCCGCTTCGCCCCGCGCGCGCTCAGCAGCTCCGGCCCAGTTCGCTCGCCTGAGTCCAAGCCCGCGCCCATCACCTGCCTGCCACCGGGCCCCGCTCGTCAGGCCCCCTCCCACTCCCGGCTCGCCCGCGTCGCCCGCTCAGCCGCTCGCAGCACGCCCCGCCGCTGACCCGTGGGCCCAGCCTGCCAGCATCGTCTTCCCCGCGACGCGCTCGCGCAACAGAATCCGCTGACCTCGCCGTGATCCCCGCAGCCCTTCCTCCCTATCCCGCATGCCGAGATTCTCGGTCCGGGCTCTTTAAACCACCCCGCGGACCCGCCCTCCCCTTCACAACCGCCGCACAAAGCCCTAGCTCTGCCCGCTCGCACAGCTCCGCCACGCCGAGCCCCTGCACCCCCTGCGCCGCCGTGGTCCCAAAGCCCCGCCGCGCCCCCGCCACCGAGATCCGCCGCCGAAGCTTCGTCTTGGGTCCAGGTTCGCCCCCGGACTCGCTGCCCCGACCGCCGTTCGCGCCTGCGTCATTTTGGTCACCGGAGCGCCGCCGCTCAACTCCCCCGCTGCCGGAGATCGCCGCCGCGGAACTCTGTTCCGGCGAGAACCCGCCGCCGCCCGCACCACAACCGCCCGTGGCCGCCCGATCCCGAATCAACGCGCCAGATTAGATCCAAGCCCGAGCCATCCTGAGCCGCTAGATCGCGATCCAACGGCCCATATCCAAAGATACCGGTTCGGCTTGGTAAAATTGTTAAAGAGACCCTCGGTTTACTAGATATCAACCCGCAGTCCTAGCGCGTTGAAAAATAATTATATCCAGGTCCAGTTTTTAACACTTTAGCCCCTGAGCTTTGTAGTTTTTGAACCCACGATCCAGACCTGTCCTTTTTGCGAGTTAGACCCCAGGAATAAGGTTTAATTACGTCTAGGCCCTCGGTTTTAGCAGAAAAGCCCCTGAAACTTCAGTTTTCTTTCAAATAAGCCCCTAGAACTTGTTTTTAGCCTAGAAAATGCGTCTTAGCTCCGTTTTTAGCGTTCTTTATGTCCACGCGATCGTTGTAACGCGTAGAATAGTTCTAGAGTAGTTTTGTGCGCTGTTTTTATGTATTGATGTACTGTTTCTTAGTTTTTGTTAATGTTTGTTTGTATGCTTATTATCGTGCATTGTTTTGGCCATGTGTTCGTGAGTAGACGCTGATCCAGTTGAGGAGCCCCAGTACCAGTACCCGGAGCAGCCATCTTTGGAGCAGTTTGAGCAGCAGCCAGAGCAGTACGAGGAAGGCAAGTATAATATGAACCACCTATCACCTTTAATTACCATTTTATACTGCATTTTAATATTGTATGCCTTTAAGGATTTCCTAGCTAGTTTATATCCTTTAAATATACCTTTGGGTTGCATTTTGGTTAGTTGTGCTAGGTTGCTGCGCTATAACACACTTTGGTCCTTTTTAATTAAATTGATTAATGGTTTACTTGAACTTAATTCTGAGAGTGGCACTCTGTGTGGCTTGAGTGGCTCACGTCTCGTTAAAAGATGGTCTTTGTAGAAACATGGTTTAGGGGGCCAGCACGGTGCTTACTGCCTGGTTGGCCACTCTCCATAAGGACCGGTTCATAGAGCGACAACCTGGGACAACAGCGCTACCACAAGGCTAGAATGGGATAGACTTGGCTTATTAATTAGGTCTTTTTGGTTTGGAGTAACTTACCTGCGGGGCAAGAGTAGTAAGCTTCAATGGTCCCTGCTCCTCCGGCTTGTCTGTGCTTGGTTTGCGTACCTGTGCTTGTACCCCCGTGAGGTGGGCCCCATCGTCGCTGACCTATCTCTCGCGGTTACGCCTTACCAACGAGATTCTTTGTAACGGCCTCGTAGTGAGTCGCTAGTCATCTCACCTAAGGAAGTGTGATGAACCTCTAGCGTAGCTCACGACTTGTGGGTAAAGATGTGTAACCTCTGCAGAGTGTAAAACTGGTATACTAGCCGTGCTCACGGTTATGAGCGGCCCAGATCCTCCTTTTGATTAGTGGAGTTATCTCCTTCCGACGAGGGAGGTGCTTCTCGGGGTTTACCTTGGTGGCTTGGTTTCGGTTGGGTTCTCAGTAGTAACATGTTTAATCTTGATTAATTACTATGTAACTGGGTTAATGGTAATTCATCAACTCGTAGTAAATAGCTTTAATAAAATTTTGCCAAGATTAAAAGCTAATGCAGTTGAGTCAGCCAACCTTAGAGCCTCATAGTTTGTGTTATACTTGTTGAGTACAAGTTGTGTACTCACTCTTGCCTCTTCTCTATTTTTTTTCCTCTTGGATACGCTACTGCTGCTCAGTTCCTGCCGACACGAGGGAGTTCGTCCAGCGCTACCAGGACTACGAGGACTTCTAGGTGTTCGTCTCCCAGTCGACGTCCCTGTGGCGCCCTGCTTCAGCTTCAGAGAGCTTTATCGTGTTTTTGTATTTCGCTTCCGCTGTATCAGACATTTTGTCATTATTGTAATAAATAACATTCGTATTCGCTTTATTATATCTTTTTACGTGATATGTGCTATGATATACTGTTCATTCTGTTGTATATACGTGTGACTTGATCCTGGCACGTATATGATTGCTCGGTTTACGTTCTTTTATAAACCGGGTGTTACAAAAGCCGTCGATGGCTTGGTCTTGGTTCAATCCAGTAGGAATGTGGCTGCTGGATGGGGCCGAGAACTGACGAATTGTCTTCTGGGCCATGGGTGATGAGGCTGAAGTGGATGGCAAACTGATAGGCCAAGTGAGTCTTTTCTGAGGTGGGACGACGCGGCGTCTCACGTTTCTCCTGATTCTTTATGGATTCGGATTGAAGTTACTTGGTAGGTCAAAACCGGTCATGCACTGCTCTGCAACAATCAAAAAGATAGAGAGAGCAATGGTAAGCCTGCTAAGATTAGCGGTGACAAACTAGTAAGTCTATCAAACTATTTATGATATCTTTAGACAATTGCTTCCCCGGCAATAGAATATTAATTCCGCAAGCACACAGAATCACCGCTGTAGCACTTCAGCATGGAGTATTCCAGGGTATCGTATTTTTCCTTAGGGAAGCACTATAGTAAAGAGTATCGTAAATTGAATGATAACCGTACTAGCTTAATCAACCGACTAACTCGACGGGGTAAGCCAGATACAGAGATAAGATATATGGCCAGTCTATGACCAAGTGACACACGGAGGCTCAATTCCTTAGAGAGGTAGCAGCTGGGAGGACAACGAGTGAGATAAGATACCTGACACACTTCTAAACTATCGAGCTAGCCTCTCTAGATTAGACTAACTATCTAACTAATCTTCGGGAAGGTAGAGCTTACTTCGGCGGCCTCAGGGAAGGACTCAGAATGGGATGAGAAGGGAGTCCAACGGCAGTCGGCACTACTGCTATGAAAGCACCCGAACGTGGTGGACTACGAGGGACAGACAGGGCTGTCACCACCTGCTGGCCTCTGATGCTCAGCCTTGACACGCTGACATGTGTCACAAATAGCCACGTACTCTGCCACTGAACGCTTCATCCCATACCACCAGAAACGTTCCTTCAGATCATAATACATCTTCGTGCTGCCCGGATGAATAGAATATGCTGTATCATGGGCCTCACTCAGAATCAACTTCCGGAGATCCTTCACATCTGGCACACAGATCCGGTTCTTGTACCACAAAGTACCTTGATCATCCTCTCTGAAATGAGGAGCCTTGCCCTTCTTGAGCAACTCACGAATCTCCTGCATCTTCTCATCATCTTTCTGATGCTGCCTGATCTCTGACTCTAGAGTCGGTACTGCCTCAAATGCTGCACTGGAGGTATGATGCAAGAAGCCCAGACTCAACTGCTCGAACTCCTCGCATAACTCTGGAGGCATTTGGAAAGCCACGGCCATGTTGACATAACTTCTCCTGCGCAAAGCATCTGCTACAACATTGGCCTTGCCCGGATGATAGTGAATCTCCAGGTCATAATCCTTGACCAACTCTAGCCATCTTCTCTGCCGCATGTTCAGCTCATTCTGCGTGAAAATGTACTTGAGGCTCTTGTGATCAGTGTAGATATCACACCGCTGCCCATACAAGTAATGCCTCCAAATCTTCAGAGCATGCACGACTGCGGCTAACTCAAGATCATGAGTAGGATAGTTCAGCTCATGCCGGCGTAGCTGCCGTGAAGCATAAGCAATCACTCTGCCCTCCTGCATCAGGACACACCCAAGACCATCCTTCGAAGCATCACAATACACCGTGAACCTCTTCGTCTGGTCTGGCAGAGTCAGGACTGGCAATGTGGTCAACCTTTTCTTCAGCTCATCAAAGGCTCTCTGACGCTCATCAGTCCAAACGGAAGCCACATTTTTCTCTAGCAAAGAAGTCAAAGGCTTCGCGATCTTGGAGAAATTCTCAATGAACCTCCGATAATATCCAGCTAAGCTCAAGAATGACCTGACTTCCTTTACTGTCTGCGGTGTCTCCCACTCTAGCACATCCTTCACCTTACTCGGATCAACAGCAATGCCTCCCTGAGAGATAACGTGACCGAGGAATGGAACCTCGTCAATCCAGAACTCGCACTTGCTGAACTTGGCATACAACTGATGCTCTCTCAATCTCTGCAACACGAGTCTCAGATGCTCCTCATGCTCTTCTTCTGTCTTGGAGAAGATCAGAATATCATCAATGAAAATCACCACGAAGACATCCAGATAATCCATGAAGACCATGTTCATCAGATGCATGAAGAAAGCCGGGGCATTAGTCAAGCCGAAGGACATGACTGTATACTCATATAGCCCGTACTTGCAGGTGAATGCCGTCTTCGGAATATCCCCAGGACGGATCCTCAGCTGAAAATAACCCGAACGAAGATCGATCTTCGAGAATATACGAGCACCTCGAAGCAAATCGAAGAGATCCTCAATACAGGGCAGTGGATGCTTGTTCTTGATAGTGACTGCATTCTGCTCCCGATAATCCACACACATCCTCTTCGAGCCATCTTCTTATCTACCAGCAATAATGGAAAAGCCCAAGGAGAGAAGCTGCGACGGATATAGCCCTTGGCAAGCAACTCATCAATAGTCTTCTTGACTTCTTCATGCTCTATAGGTGCCATACGGTAGGGCCGCTTTGCAATAGGAGCTGTGCCAGGCAAGAGATCAATACAAAACTCAATGGCGCGTTCAGGCGGCATACTTGGCAGGTCATCCGGAAAGACATCCGGGAATTCAGACACCACGCGAATACCGTCCGTGGGTCTAGCCTCCATCTGATGAAGAAATCCAGAAGGCTCTGAAGCACTGACTGTCACCTCTTGGCCATCAGATGCCGATAAGTGAACTGTCTGCTGAGCACAATCAATACGGACTCCCCATCTGGTAAGGGTCTCCATGCCCAAGATCACATCTATCCCCGAGGAGTCAATAACTATCAAGCCAGTGCAGAATTCTACCCCCTTTATGACAATACTAACTCTGGAGCATATAGAACATGTACGTATCTGACCTCCAGGTGAGGTAACTACCATAGCTGTCCTCATACAAGAAACTGGTATACCATGCTGCTCGGCAAATGACTTGGAAATGAAAGAATGGGTAGCACCGGTATCGAAAAGCACTGTAGCGGGGTGAGAGTTGACCATGAACATACCAATAACCACGTTAGGAGCCTCGGCCGCTGACTCGGCCGTCACGTGGTTCACCCGACCCTGTGCTGGCGCCCTGGCCTGAGTTGGGCGCCCCTGCTGTCCCGCCTGCGCCTTCCGGGGGCAAGTGTTGGCGTAGTGCCCCGGCTGGCCGCAGTGATAGCAGACGCGTGCAAGTGTCGAAGCTTGCTGTCCGGTAGGAGCTGCCGGACGTGGAGCCTGAGGTGCTGGTGGAACTGGTAGAGCAGTACGAGCCGGAGGTGCCGGTAACCTCGGGCCCTGACCTGTCTGCTGCTGCTGTCGAGGCGGGTACTGCTGCGGCCTCTGCTGGTACTGCTGGGGAGGTCGGTACTGCTACTGGTACTGCTGGGGCGGCTGGAGGCGAGGACGAGTGTTGCTGCCGGAAGCAACGGGGACAATCTTCCTCTTCTTGTCCATCTCCAGGTGCTTGCGCTCAGTGTTGAGCGCGCTGTCAACCAGATGGTTGAAGTCGTCGAAGTGGAGGTTGAGCAGTGCGTACTGGAGGTAGTCCTCAAGACCCTCCATGAAGTGCTCCTGCTTCTTGCGGTCATCCGCAACATCGGCAGGGGCGTAGCGAGCAAGCTGTAGAAAGCGATCACGATACTCCGTGACCGACATAGTCCCCTGAAGTGACAAAGACAGATAGATATCGAAATATTAACTCAAGATTTCATAAGGATGGAACAAGGGGCATTAGCTTAAAAGAAACCGCTGAATGATTATATTCAAGGTTACCTGCTTCAGTGCAAGGAACTCCTTCTGCTTCATCTTCATAACGCCCGCGGGGACGTTGTGGCTACGGAAACGCTCCCTGAACTGGAGCCAAGTGAGAGCCTCGCGGTCGTGAACTGGGTGGGACTCCCACCAGTCCAAAGCTGCCCCTCGCAGCTGTCCTGCTGCGTACAAGACGCGCTCACGATCATCGCACTGGGCGATGTCCAGCTGACACTCCACTGCATGGAGCCAGTCGTCAGCCTGAAGAGGGTCGGACGTGTGAGAAAACATCGGCGGGTGACCCCTCAGGAACTCAGCACGCCTGTCGCGAGGCTGCGGCGGTGGAGGAGGTGGAGGTTGAGTGTGAGCCTGCTGAAGAGCCTGAACAGTGTTGTTCAGGGTGGCCATCATCTGCATCTGGAGCTGGAAGTACTGCTCCGGAGTCAAAGGCGGCGGCATCGGGATCCCGGTCCCCTGGGTGTTCTGACCCTGGTTGTTCTGCCCCTGCTGGTCAGAACCACGCCTGGTGTTCACCATCTGATTTTGGACAAAAGATGTCACAAGTAAGGATATTGCAGGAATAAATTCAGATAGATATGATAACTCTTTGCGGAAAAAGACTCAGCCATGATAAAGAAGACAGGATAGAGTGGACTGTTTTACCCCCAATGACCTAACTCATTTTATTAATTAATTAACTTTAGCATGAGAGTGATTTTCTCTAAACAATTTTAAACTACTAAGCTATACAATCATTCAAAAATCCAAATCAAACATGTAGCATAATAACAAGCAGACAATTCTCACGACTTAGCCGAGTTTAACATCCGACTCGACTAACACAACGCGTCGCGGAACGTGCTATCGTATTATTATATAAGGGTCACCTAGCTTACTCATGGTGGTCAGATGACTGATTCAGGCCAAAGTCTATGAAAACTATTCTCCAGAGAGAGAAATCAAGGCAAGAAGGGTAAAAGTCATAGAAGTCAAGGGGTATATTAGTAAAATAGTTTCAGCAGGCAAGGATTGGAGAGAAGAAGTCCTAAAACTCGACCAGTTCTATCTAGGCTTCGTCCTACAGTTGATACGGCTTTGATACCACTCTGTAACACCCGGTTTATAAAAGGACATAAACCGAGCAATCATATACGTGCCAGGATCAAGTCACACGTATATACAACAGAATGAACAGTATATCACAGCACATATCACGAATAAGATATAATAAATGGAAATACGAATGTTATTTATTACATTAGTGACAAAATGTCTGATACAGCGGAAGCGAAGTACAAAATACGATAAAAGCTCTCCGAAGCTGAAACAGGGCGCCACAGGGACGTCGACTGGGAGACGAACGCCTAGAAGTCCTCGTAGTCCTGGTAGCGCTGAGCAAACTCCCTCGTGTCGGCAGGAACTGAGCAGCAGTAGCGTAGCCAAGAGGAAAAAGTAGAGAAGAGGCAAGAGTGAGTACACAACTTGTACTCAACAAGTATAACACAAACTATGAGGCTCTAAGGTTGGCTGACCCAACTGCATTAGCTTTTAAGTGTTGGCAAAATTTTATTAAAGCTATTTACTACGAGTTGATGAATTATCATTAACCTAGTTACATAGTAATTAGTCAAATTTAAACATGTTACTACTGAGAACCAAACCAAAACCAAGCCACCAAGGTAACCCCGAGAGGCACCTCCCTCGTCGGAAGGAGACAACCCCACTAATCAAAAGGAGGATCTGGGCCGCTCATAACTGTGAGCACGGCTAGTATACCAGTTTTAAACTCTGTAGAGGTTGCACATCTTTACCCACAAGTCCTGAGCTACGCCAGTTGTTCATCACACTTCCTTAGGTGAGATGACTAGCGACTCACTACGAGGCCTTTACAAAGAATCTCGTTGGTAGGGAGTAACCGCGAGGGTGGATCGGCGACTATGGAGCAGGTCTAGTGGGTGTCAAGACACGAAGCACAGACGAGGCCACTCAGCATGAGGGCCATAGAAGCTTACCGCCCCTGCCCCGCAGGTAAGTTACTCCAAACCAAAAAGATCTAATTATTATGCCAAGTCTATCCCATTCTAGCCTTGTGGTAGCGCTGTTGTCCCAGGTTGTCGCTCTATGAACCGGTCCTTATGGAGAGTGGCCAACCAAGCACTAAGCACCATGCTGGCCCCCTAAACCATGTTTCTACAAAAACCATATTTTAACGAGACGTGAGCCACTCAAGCACGAAGCACAGAGGGCCACTCTCAGAATTAAGTTCAAGTAAACCATTAATCAAATTAATTAAAAAGGACCAGAAAGTGTTATAGCGCAGCAACCTAGCACAACTAACCAAAATGCAACCCAAGGATATATATAAAGGATATTAAGTGGCTAGGAAAGTCCTTATAGGCATACAGTATTAAATACAGTATGAAAATGTAATTAAAAGTGATAGGTTGTTCATGTTATACTTGCCTTCCTCGTACTGCTCCTGCTGCTTCTCAAAGTGCTCGAAAGACGGCTGCTCCGGGTACTGGTACTGGGGATCCTCCGGTAGCTCGACGTCTACTCACGAACACATGGCCAAAACAATGCACAATAATAAGCATACAAGCAAACACTAATAAAACTAAGAAACAGTACATCAATACATAAAAACAGCACACTAAACTAGTCTAAAGCTATTCTACGCGTTACAACGATCGCGTGGGCATAAAGAACGCTTAAAACGGAGCTAAAACGCATTTTCTAGGCTAAAAACAAGGTTCAGGAGCTTATTTGTAATAAAAACAGGGTTCCAGGGACTTTTCTGCTAAAACCGAGGACTAAAACGTAAATAAACATTAACTCTAGGGTCTAACTCATAAAAGGACCAGGGACTAAAATGCAATAACCAGAAAGATCCGAGGGCTAACGAGCAAAAAGGCCCTAACTGGACGGCGGGTGCTAATTTGGGAAAGCTCGGGGGCTTAAGTGAATAAAACAGGCCTACTCTGTAAATACTTTCGAACAGGCTAGGACGGCGGGTTAAATAGGGAAAAATCGAGGGCCTCTTTAGAAAATGAGCCAGGCCGAACCGGTATGATCTATTATGTGCCGTTGATCTCAGATCTAATGGTCTGGAGCTCCACCATGAGTTTCAGTCATAACGATGTTTCTTAGCAAGCTCGTTGGGGTCAAGGATGCATCTTTTATGAAAGCCCAATGCGATGCTAAAGTCTTTTAGTTTCATTTCAAATTGTTCATTGAAGAGACAGAAGTAAACTTTTGTTTCAGCACTGGTTTCTTCAACGGCAAGAGAAATCAGAAACTCCATGGTTAAGAGTTGCGAACCTGGCTCAACAATGTCGGCGAAGTTCTCCCATCCTACGGCAGTGAGGGCGCTGTTCATGTCCTACTTGAGTCCTGTCTTCATGAGGAAGTGAGATTCGAACCTCTTGGCATGGCCAAAATTCTGCTTCTTCAGCAGCTCTAGGGCCTCCCATTCGTAGTCGTTCTTGACGGCGATCTGCTCGACCATCGTCAGGACCCTGATGTGGAGATAGGGTCTCGGGACTACTGGAGGTTCTTCTTCCTCCCGGGACACATTTGTATGGCGACCGGAATCGACCGACATAGTATCCTGCGAGGAAGATGAACTACGTGAGCTCCTCGAGCTCTTCGAGAACGTCCTCTTGATCTTTTCCTTGGCCTTCTCGAACATGGTTCCTGCAAAATGTTAGCCCACAGCACCCGAAGAATATTACAATTAAGAGGAAGGTTAGTCGTTCTTGCGGGGCGTTAAGCGTTCCATGACTTTATTTGAGGTAAATATTTCTGGTGTTTTTCAAATTTATGAATTTCACTAAACACTACTGAATTTATTTGTTTTTGGTTGAGCCAGCACTTGATTTCTCCACTTGATTAGCTCAAAAGAGCTTAATTAAGCAAAGGAACTCAAGAAAGGGAGAGGAGAAGCTCGTGATCAGGCTGGAGCAAGCAAACCTGAGCATGTTGTGTGTCGAGGAATGTTGCCATCATCGGAATTTATAGCAGCACATAGAGGCCAGGCCGTCCAGCCTAGGTGAGGCTGGCCAGCCTCCCACGGTGGCGAACGTGCCACGGCAAAGGTCTACGGCGTAGCTCTACAGGTGCTGGTGCTCCCTTTCGGTGGTGACGGGACGTGAACGGGGGAGGAGTGCCGGGCGGCCTGCACCTGCACGTTTTGCACCTCGTCTTTTTCACCTTCCTCCATACGCACTCTAGCATCCTGTCCCCTGCTGCTCCTGGCCAAAGCAAGAAAGAGTGGGGCTGGCCGGCATAACCTTTGGCCGAAACTTTTTGAAATTTTTTGTGAAGTTCTTTTGAATGTAGATTTTCGAAAATCAAATGTGCTTTGGTTGAAAACAAAAATGCTTATGCAGAGATAGAATAAAGTTTATGCAAGAAATTAAACTATCCTATATGCAATGTGATGATGGATACGTACCATGAACCTTATGGTGCGGGCTCGGGTTTTGAGTCCGGAGCTGGACTCTCCTTCTCTTTGGTTCGTTTGTCGTCGCTGGGTGTAGTTCCTGACGACGACCCTTTCTTCCGCCACTCCTTCGTGGGTGTGGGTTTTGATTCAACCTCTTTCTTTTCTGATTTCAGAAATTTCTTACGTTGGATCCTTCGTCTCGCATTTCTATAGTTGTGAAGCTTGATTTGCTTCACCTCCTCTTGAATTCGTAGACTTTCGATGTACTCAATGAGGGCTTCGATAGGTGGGATGGACGGCTTCTCCGGCTCTTTCTCGGATTTGTTTTCCCGGTTGATTGCCTTGACTTGAGAGCATTGTTCGACCTTCGGTTTGAAGGCGAACGTCTCCTTCTGACCATTGATGTTGAGCTGAATTTCTCCGGCTCCCACATCAATACTTGTGTTTGCGGTACTCAAAAACGGCCTCCCAAGAATGAGAGGTGTCTTGGTGTCAACTTCCATGTTGAGGATGACGAATTCTATGAGAATAAGGAAATTCTGGATTTTCACCAGAATGTTCTCCGCTACTCCTGCGGGGTAGCGCACCGACTGGTCCGCTAGCTGCATACACATGGCAGTAGGGGCAAGTGCATGATGATTAAGGCGGTCATAGACTTCCTTGGGCATGACGCCGACACTTGCTCCCAAGTCGCATAGAGCGTTTGAGAAATGCTAAGTCCCGATTGAGCATGTGATGGTTGGGCAGCTTGGGTCCTTCTTCTTCACCAGGAGAGGATTGAGTTTAGTAGCGCTACACTCCTCTGTTAACTGTACGACCTCGGTGGTGGGCAGCGCTCTCTTGTTTCCAAGAATATCTTTGATATACTTGGCATATGTAGGCACCTGTATAGCATCAAGAAGTGGTATATTGACATACAGCTTCTTTATTACCTCGACGAACTTGCCGAATTGTTCTCGGCCACCAGCTTCCTTATCCATTCCGAAAATGGTAAGGCAGTTGTGTTGGGGTAATCCCATGAAGTTCTAGGGGGTTCAACGGGGTCTTCCTGGGCTGCAATTGTGTTGGTGTCGATAGCCTCCTCCTGCTCTTCTTCTTCAGCATCGGCATGTCTTGCGGATACGGCTTTCCGCCGGGTTCCTGCATCATGTGGGAAAGGTGGCTCCTGTGGGGACTTACCACCACGCGTAGTCACCGCATTGACGTTCTCTTTGGAGGGAACTTCTGGTTGCCCGGGTAGTTTCTCCATGTTAGCGTTAGGACAGGATGAGGCTAGCTGAGCTACCTGAGTTTCTATCATTTTGTTAAAGCTCAACTGGTTTTTAATAACAGAGCTAAAGCCCTCTAGTTGTGAGGCCAAGGATTCCAAAACCTTGTCGTTAGCAAGAAACTTCTTGCTAATGTTGTCATTTATTTGCTTCTGGCCATAAACTTGGTCTTTTAATGAAGGCTGAAAATTGTTAAAGTTCATACCTTGCTAATTTCCGAAGGGGAGGTTGGGCTTTGAGTTCCAACCTTGCTGAGGACGGAATCCCGAGTTGGGATTGTTGTTGTTGGTGACAACGAAGTTCGCGTCCTCTTGAGTTAAGGGACACGATGTGCCCGAGTGCCCAGTCTCGCCACATGTTTCACATGTCATCCGAGACTCCGAAACCTGGTTCACCTCCTTGTGCGGAGATTTCAGTTTCTTCATGAGAAGGTCCATCTTGGCAGCCATCATATCGACACTGTCGATCTGATGCATGCCCCTTGGACGGGTTGGCTGCTTGTCACCTCTCCAACTCTGATTGGAGGCTATCTTGTCGATCAGCATTTTCGCTCCCGCAATATCGAGAGAGAGAAAGGAACCTCCTGCTGCTGCATCTATGTGGTCCTTGGCTTGCTGATTCAAGCCGTGGAAGAAGTTCTGAATGATCAGCCATTCCTCCATGCCGTGGTGCGGGCATGCTTGAATGTATTCCTGTAGACGCTCCCAGGCCTCTGGGATGGTCTCATCCGGTAATTGCTGGGTACCGGAGATTCTATTCCGGAGGGCATTGGTCTTGCCCACCAGGAAGTACTTGGCCAGGAATGCATTTGAACAAGCTTCCTATGTGTTGAAAGCCTCTTTGTTGGAGTAAAACCACGTCTTGGCCTTCCCGAGCAGTGAGAATGGGAATAGCCAAAGGCGGACGACATCCATCGTAGTACCCTTGGGGTTGATGGTGTTACTCACCTCGTAGAAGTTCTGGAGATGGGCATTGGCATCCTCGGATGCCTTTCGATAGAACGGACTTGCTTGAACCATGTTCACCAGTCCAGTTTTCAGCTCAAAGCTGTAACACCCTAATTTAAACTTCAGCATTTATTAATAAATTTAATTGGCTTTATTTAAATTTCTAAGGTTTATTGTGTTTAGTATGGCATTTAATTCAATTTTGTTCCTTAATGATTAAAAATTTATCATAGGTTTAATTTTTGTGTTGCATTCATGCTGGTGCATACTTTTATTTGAGTGTGGTTTGAATTCAAATCCATATTTGAATTCAAACTTTGTTTGAATTAGATTTAGAAATGAGAAGAATAGGAAATAGAAAAGGAAAATAGAAAGCCCAACGCCCAGAAAACCCAAAACCCTCTCAGCCCGACCCAGCCCCCCGCGGCCCAGTTCGCTCGGCCCAAGCACGCGGCCCAGCGCTCCGCCCGCACCCCGCTCGGCCCGCGTCGCCCGCTCTCACTCGGCCCGGTTCCATCCCGGCCTGCGCCCGCGTCGCCCCGCGCGCGCTCAGCAGCTCCGGCCCAGTCCGCTCGCCTGAGTCCAAGCCAGCGCCCATCACCCGCCTGCCACCGGGCCCCGCTCGTCAGGCCCCCTCCCACTCCCGGCTCACCCGCGTCGCCCGCTCAGCCGCTCGCAGCACGCCCCGCCGCTGACCCGTGGGCCCAGCCTGCCAGCATCGTCTTCCCCGCGACGCGCTCGCGCAACAGAATCCGCTGACCTCGCCGTGATCCCCGCAGCCCTTCCTCCCTATCCCGCACACCGAGATTCTCGGTCTGGGCTCTTTAAACCACCCCGCGGACCCGCCCTCCCCTTCACAGCCGCCGCACGAAGCCCTAGCTCCGCCCGCTCGC
Source organism: Panicum virgatum (assembly GCF_016808335.1). Lineage (NCBI taxonomy): Eukaryota > Viridiplantae > Streptophyta > Magnoliopsida > Poales > Poaceae > Panicum > Panicum virgatum. Next base: position 37,281,823 of record NC_053144.1, on the reverse strand, counting down.
ACAGCTCCGCCGCGCCGAGCCCCTGCACCCCCTGCGCCGCCGTGGTCCCAAAGCCCCGCCGCGCCCCCGCCACCGAGATCCGCCGCCGAAGCTTCGTCTTGGGTCCAGGTTCGCCCCCGGACTTGCTGCCCCGACCGCCGTTCGCGCCTGCGTCATTTTGGTCACCGGAGCGCCGCCGCTCAACTCCCCCGCCGCCGGAGATCGCCGCCGCGGAACTCTGTTCCGGCGAGAACCCGCCGCCGCCCGCACCCCAACCGCCCGTGGCCGCCCGATCCCGAATCAACGCGCTAGATTAGATCCAAGCCCGAGCCATCCTGAGCCGCTAGATCGCGATCCAACGGCCCATATCCAAAGATACCGGTTCGGCTTGGTAAAATTGTTAAAGAGACCCTCGGTTTACTAGATATCAACCCGCAGTCCTAGCGCGTTGAAAAATAATTATATCCAGGTCCAGTTTTTAACACTTTAGCCCCTGAGCTTTGTAGTTTTTGAACCCGTGATCCAGACCTGTCCTTTTTGTGAGTTAGACCCCAGGAATAAGGTTTAATTACGTCTAGGCCCTCGGTTTTAGCAGAAAAGCCCCTGAAACTTCAGTTTTCTTTCAAATAAGCCCCTAGAACTTGTTTTTAGCCTAGAAAATGCGTCTTAGCTCCGTTTTTAGCGTTCTTTATGTCCACGCGATCGTTGTAACGCGTAGAATAGTTCTAGAGTAGTTTTGTGCGCTGTTTTTATGTATTGATGTACTGTTTCTTAGTTTTTGTTAATGTTTGTTTGTATGCTTATTATCGTGCATTGTTTTGGCCATGTGTTCGTGAGTAGACGCTGATCTAGTTGAGGAGCCCCAGTACCAGTACCCGGAGCAGCCATCTTTGGAGCAGTTTGAGCAGCAGCCAGAGCAGTACGAGGAAGGCAAGTATAATATGAACCACCTATCACCTTTAATTACCATTTTATACTGCATTTTAATACTGTATGCCTTTAAGGATTTCCTAGCCAGTTTATATCCTTTAAATATACCTTTGGGTTGCATTTTGGTTAGTTGTGCTAGGTTGCTGCGCTATAACACACTTTGGTCCTTTTTAATTAAATTGATTAATGGTTTACTTGAACTTAATTCTGAGAGTGGCACTCTGTGTGGCTTGAGTGGCTCACGTCTCGTTAAAAGATGGTCTTTGTAGAAACATGGTTTAGGGGGCCAGCACGGTGCTTACTGCCTGGTTGGCCACTCTCCATAAGGACCGGTTCATAGAGCGACAACCTGGGACAACAGCGCTACCACAAGGCTAGAATGGGATAGACTTGGCTTATTAATTAGGTCTTTTTGGTTTGGTGTAACTTACCTGCGGGGCAAGAGTAGTAAGCTTCAATGGTCCCTGCTCCTCCGGCTGGTCTGTGCTTGGTTTGCGTACCTGTGCTTGTACCCCCGTGAGATGGGCCCCATCGTCGCTGACCTATCTCTCGCGGTTACGCCTTACCAACGAGATTCTTTGTAACGGCCTCGTAGTGAGTCGCTAGTCATCTCACCTAAGGAAGTGTGATGAACCTCTAGCGTAGCTCACGACTTGTGGGTAAAGATGTGCAACCTCTGCAGAGTGTAAAACTGGTATACTAGCCGTGCTCACGGTTATGAGCGGCCCAGATCCTCCTTTTGATTAGTGGAGTTATCTCCTTCCGACGAGGGAGGTGCTTCTCGGGGTTTACCTTGGTGGCTTGGTTTCGGTTGGGTTCTCAGTAGTAACATGTTTAATCTTGATTAATTACTATGTAACTGGGTTAATGGTAATTCATCAACTCGTAGTAAATAGCTTTAATAAAATTTTGCCAAGATTAAAAGCTAATGCAGTTGAGTCAGCCAACCTTAGAGCCTCATAGTTTGTGTTATACTTGTTGAGTACAAGTTGTGTACTCACTCTTGCCTCTTCTCTATTTTTTTTCCTCTTGGATACGCTACTGCTGCTCAGTTCCTGCCGACACGAGGGAGTTCGTCCAGCGCTACCAGGACTACGAGGACTTCTAGGTGTTCGTCTCCCAGTCGACGTCCCTGTGGCGCCCTGCTTCAGCTTCAGAGAGCTTTATCGTGTTTTTGTATTTCGCTTCCGCTGTATCAGACATTTTGTCATTATTGTAATAAATAACATTCGTATTCGCTTTATTATATCTTTTTACGTGATATGTGCTATGATATACTGTTCATCCTGTTGTATATACGTGTGACTTGATCCTGGCACGTATATGATTGCTCGGTTTATGTTCTTTTATAAACCGGGTGTTACAAAAGCCGTCATTGCCGGCTTGGTCTTGGTTCAATCCAGTAGGAATGTGGCTGCTGGATGGGGCCGAGAACTGACGAATTGTCTTCTGGGCCATGGGTGATGAGGCTGAAGTGGATGGCAAACTGATAGGCCAAGTGAGTCTTTTCTGAGGTGGGACGACGCGGCGTCTCACGTTTCTCCTGATTCTTTATGGATTCGGATTGAAGTTACTTGGTAGGTCAAAACCGGTCATGCACTGCTCTACAACAATCAAAAAGATAGAGAGAGCAATGGTAAGCCTGCTAAGATTAGCGGTGACAAACTAGTAAGTCTATCAAACTATTTATGATATCTTTAGACAATTGCTTCCCCGGCAACAGAATATTAATTCCGCAAGCACACAGAATCACCGCTGTAGCACTTCACCATGGAGTATTCCAGGGTATCGTATTTTTCCTTAGGGAAGCACTATAGTAAAGAGTATCGTAAATTGAATGATAACCGTACTAGCTTAATCAACCGACTAACTCGACGGGGTAAGCCAGATACAGAGATAAGATATATGACCAGTCTATGACCAAGTGACACACGGAGGCTCAATTCCTTAGAGAGGTAGCAGCTGGGAGGACAACGAGTGAGATAAGATACCTGACACACTTCTAAACTATCGAGCTAGCCTCTCTAGATTAGACTAACTATCTAACTAATCTTTGGGAAGGTAGAGCTTACTTCGGCGGCCTCAGGGAAGGACTCAGAATGGGATGAGAAGGGAGTCCAACGGCAGTCGGCACTACTGCTATGAAAGCACACGAACGTGGTGGACTACGAGGGACGGATAGGGCTGTCACCACCTGCCGCCTACCACAACGGTACCGTGGGGTGGAACACACTTTCTAGCCAACACTAAGCTCAGACATCACGTCTGCACTCGGTGTTAGGACTTCTCTCGAGGCCTTTGAGAGAAATCCCCCTCAACCTAGAGCACTAACTTGAGATACTCTGGTCCAGGCGAGAAAACCCGTAAGATAAGTTCCTGACTATCAGAGAGATAACTTAGTCTAAACTAAAGGATACAACTTCCGCGCTCGAGATGGACACTCAGACTCGAGAGGATAAAAGAAAGCGGAAAGTAAAGCTGACTCAGAAAGTAGAGAAGATAACTTATATTGATAAATTCGAAAGAAGGATACAAGAGCTATACCAGACTTCCGAGGACTTCGGAATCCCGAGCAAGCTCGACTCGACTCTAACTCCCAAACTACTAATCCTACTCTAGAAAGTGAAGAGAGAAATGAGCTCCAAGGTGTGTGTTACAAGTGATGGATGGGGGTTCAATTTATAGCCTTTCAAGGTCGGTTCTGGGCAGGTGAAGCACGTGGTGTCAGTTGTAAGTGGTTGAAGTCGGTGTGCTTGTCTTCCACACGAAGCTAGAGCCTGAGTGGCTGCCAAGTGTGGCCGGCCGGCCGGCCTGGGGATGTGGCCACGTGGCCACCGACCTTTGGATAGTGGCTCTGATTTGCTTCTGAAGGAGGTTGACAGTGGCTTGAGGTGTATGGGGGCACGTGCAAGGCCGACCGGCCTAGGGGAGGCCAGCCGGCCTCCCTCTGGCTCCTCTCGGCCCTCCGTTGCGCCGACGTTACACTTGTATGCTTGTGATCTTCCAGTGAGGTGGATTGCTGACTTGGATGTGGCTTTATGTTGAATTGTGGGTCCTTTGATCCTTGTGCAAGCCTTTCGGTCCATACGATCAAACCGACATCCAATCCTCGGCTCAGATGCACTTGGACTTGTTACATTGCTCCTGGATCAAAGACGTGGCAGTGTACGTGGAGGTGCCAAGCCGGCCGGCCTAGGAGAGGCCGGTCGGCCTGGGATCTTGCCCAATTTTGTCCACTTTTGTCATGTATTTTTCTGAAATCGGAACTGATCCAAAACTTGTGGAACTTATTAGAATTAAATAAAATATGAATGGAACATAGTGTAAAGCTCGATTTATTCCCGAGAAGTTGACGGTCAGAACGTGAAATAATGGCCGTCAACAGTTACCCCTCTCTTTCTTTCTCTTTTTTTCTTTTTTTTGGGTCATGCTTCTTTGGCATGCCATTTTTTCTCTTTTTTGGGGCAACCATATTCTAACACCATATCTTATTTCAGGGATGTTCTAAGAGAGAATCTACCAAAGCATGGTGCATTTAGTTTGTGGATGATGGTGATGCTAATTCCCGATGTAGGAATGTCGCAAGTCGATGGCGATGTGTACGTGCTTATGATCGAGAAAGCATGAAAAGATTCTCACTAGGGTCACAAAATTTGACAAAACTCAACAGAACGTCAAGTAGCATATGTATAAGGTTTTCTCATGGTGTATGACATATGGCTCTGGTAGGACTTGCTTATCTTTGAGGATCTTGCTGTTGACGCCTACCAACGTCAACACCAGAAAATAGCGATGGCGTCCGCAGACGTCAATGGGGTGGCATGTATTTCATGAGCCACGAATAAATCCACAAGCGCACAGAGTATCATCGTAGCATTTTACCTGAGAGTACCCGAGGTGTCATTTATATTTTCGCAGGGAAGACGGCGTTGTGTAGAATTTAATTAAGCTAGGGGAACCACTATGGACTAGTGTCAATGATCGAACAGGGGAATAATGTTCATGATAAAGGGGGGTAGTGAAACACACAAACATGACCAGATAACACTGTCTAGGATATCGAACAGGTGAGAGCAAGATCAAGGGTAAATAGAGCCATAATCTATCGTACTCTCATGAGCAAGCTGGAATGAGTCGTTCATACACATAGAAGAGCCTACGAACATGGACTAGGAAGACCGCAACCGGATGAACAGGAGGAGCCTGAACACCCGACGGATTTATATACCTCCTACCCCTCTATCCAAATGTGGAGGATTACTATGGCTCGAACAGGGCTGTAACCACCTGCCGGCTACCTCTACAAACCGTGGGATAGAGTTGCATTCAAACGTGGTTATCAACCCAGGCACCACGCCTGCGCTAACAAGCACCACTCTAGCCTTGCGCAAGGTTACCCTTCTCTATCCGGGGCCTTTAGTTCTAGAGTGCCCAATTAAGCAAGATGAAACAAAGCCAAGAAACAAGAACTAGTCTACGCATATGAATCACATAAGGCAATCATAACTCATGAGAAGGATCATACACACAAACATGATCATATGAACCAAAGTACTGAATAAATAAACAGACTCTAGTACAAACTCAGAACATTACATAAAGAGAAGGTAAAAGACATATCAGACTCTTCGCGAAGACTCTAAGACATCGAACTACGACTCGTACCCAAACTCCTCTAGTCCTAAGACTTCTACAAGTTGAGATGAACTACATCTTGAGAGATTGGCTAGTGTAGCTTGTAGTGATGAGGGAAATCTTCCATCTCCTCCATGTCTTCAATTGGAGCCCCTCCCCTCATGTTTATAGAGGGGAGCCACCCTCTCCACGGCCGGGATTTGAGCATGAGACTCCTTGAACCGACGTTGTGAGCCAATGAGGGAGTGACACATTGAAGCCTAAAGGCGGTGGGGCCCACTGGACTGTCGGCCGACTAGGGTGGTCGGCCGGCAATCTAGTGGGCCTACCACCCAGGCTGGCCGGCCTATCCTAGGCTGGCTAGCCTAGCACCTCTACACATCGTGCCTTGTCTTCGATCCAGGGGCAATGTGACACACTCACAATGACTCTAAGCCATGGATTGGGTGTCGGTTTGATCAAATGGACCAAAAGGCTTGCACAAGGATCAAAGGACCCACAACTCAGTGAGAACTCGCGTCCAAGTCAGTGATCCAACACCCTAAAGTAATCACAAGCGTGGAGTGCAACGTCGGCATAATGGAGGGCCGAGATGTGCCAGAGGGTGGCCGGCCGGCCTCCCCTAGGTCGGCCTACCTAGCACGTGCAGGCGTTGAAGCTACGCAATCTACACCGACATCAGGAGGAGATCAAAGATGTCCAGGAGAAGGCGATGGCCAGATGTCCACACCCCCAGGCCAGCCCCACCTGGAAGCCTCTGAAGCTGGGTCTTGGCGTGGAAGTTAAGCTCAACCGCCACACTAGCTTACCACTAACGCCAACTGTTTTACCGGCCAAGATCCGACGCTGGAAGCCTATAAATAAAACCCCCATCCATCACTTGTAACACACACCATTTTGGAGCTCAATCTCACATGCTTTCTAGAGTAGGTTATTAGTAGTTTGGGAGTTAGAGTCGAGTTGAGCTTGCTCAGGATTCCAGAGTCATCGGAAGTCTAGTATAGCTCTTGTATCTTTCTTTTGACTTTATTAATATAAGTTATCATCTATAGTTTTCTGAGTCAGCTTTACTTTTCGCATTCTTTTATCCTCTCAAGCTCGAGCATGGAAGTTGTATCCTTTAGCTTAGGCTAAGTTATCTTCCTAGTTTTCGGGATCTTACCTTACGGGTTTTCTTGCCCAGACTAGAGTAACTCAAGTTTGTTCTCTAGGTTGAGGGGGATTTCTCTCAAAGACCTCGAGAGAAATCCTAATATTGATCGCGGACGTGGTGTCCGAATTCGGTGTTAGCTAGAAAGTGTGTTCCACCCCACGGAACTATTGTGGTAGGCGGCAGGTGGTGACTGCTCTGTCTGTCCCTTGTAGTCCACCACGTTCGGATATTTTCATAACAGTAGTGCAGGTTGCTGTTGGACTCCCCTCTCATCCCTTTCTGGACTCCCTTCTCATCCCTTTCTGGACTCCCTTCTCATCCCTTTCTGAAGTTCTTCCTCTTCTAGCCGCAGAAGTAAGCTCTGCTGTACTGAAGATTAGTTAGGTAGTTGGTCTGATCTAGAGTGGCTAGCTCGATAGTTTAGAAGTGTATCAGGTATCTTATCTCGCTCATTGTCCTCCCAGCTACTACCACTCTAAGGAGTTGAGCCTCCGTGTGTCATTGATTGGCCATTTATCTTATCCTTATATTTGGCTTACCCCCATCTAGTTAGTCGGTTGATTAAGCTAGTATGGTTATCATTCGATTTACGATACTCTTTACCATAGTGCTTCCCAAGGAACAATACGATACCCTAGAATACTCCAAGGTGAAGTGCTCCAACAGTGATTCTGTGCGCTTACGGAATTTATATTCAATTGGGCATAAGAAACGCCAACAATCATTTCTGGCGCCGTTGTCGGGGAAGCAATTGGCTAAAGACATCGTAAATATTTTGATAAACTTTACTAGTTTGTCACCGCTAATCTTAGCGGGCTAACCATTGCTCTCTCTATCTTGTGATTGATGCAGAGCAGTGCATGACTGGCTTCGACCTACCAAATAACTTAAACCCGAATCCAGAAAGAATTGGGAGGATTATAGTGGTGCATAATTCAGATTTAATAGCCCACTAAAAAATATATTGAACCTACAAAACACAAAGATTAAGTATAAGTTTTCATGCAAGAAAACTCATAATGTATATAGGTTACAATAAAATATAAAGATTCAGGGGGCTACACAGTTTGCTACAATAATGAACACAACTAAATAGCACAATACAAGTTGTCACCCAAGAAAACTTAAAATATAATGTAGATAAGTTGCAGTCCGAGGAAACTCATAACATATATAAGTTGCCACAATAATGAAGACAAAATTTCTTTGCAATCCACACAATTTGCTAGCAGTTTTTTGGGATGGAGAAGATAAATTACATCCAATTCGAAGAGCATAGGGAAGATTTGCGCCGATTTGGGGGGATTAGATCGAGCAGATAGGAAGGAAAGAGCATGAAAAGGAGTTGCAAACCCGCAAGTAAGGAGTTGCAAACCGGGGAAGGAGGAGCATGCAGATCACAAGGGTCCTGCGGCAGTTGCGGCTGCTACGCGCGGCTCCGCCCTCCCGTGCGCATCGGCGGGCCTAGTGGGATGCGGCGGTGGGAGCTCCGCCCTCCCATGCGCGTTGGCGGGACCAGGTGCCGATGCAGGTCGTGGCGGGCCTGGCGCGGGCCTCCCTCCTCGAGCACGTGGGCCAGTGGGTGCGGTGGCGGGGCGGGTATGTCGGGATGATAAACCAGAAAAGAAAATGTCCTTTCACATGCTGGTGGAAAGGAGGTGTCGCGCACTGACCTATCACGCGATAGGTCGTGCGTTAACCTGCTCCTTCCACGAAGGTTCAGCGAACTACGTTCCTCATCCTCGTCCCTCGTCCTCGTCCCAAGAAATTTGGTGACTAAGGCTGCGATATCTGGAAGTAGCATGCCCGTAGACCTTGGAGATGGAGGTTGAATCACGTGAATAAAGATCGTGTCTCCCGTGATTTTTGTAACCTTATAAGTTTACTTCAATCGATTCCGCTGGTGGAGATTAAGAAACAGCCCGTCGCTATAAGAGCTAATTTCTTGTTATATATAACCTTATAATTTTGCTTCGGTAGATCCAACAATCGATTCCGCTGGTGGAGATTGAGAAGCAGCTCGTCGCCTTAAGAGCTAATTTTCTATACTAAGCCGACTCGACTCCGAGTTGCCGCGGCGGCACAGGCTTGTGGCATGAGAAGAAAGCCATTCGAAAGAGGATAGAAGAGCGGGTCTTTGAAAGGTATGCAGATTGAAATTCTGTGTCAACCATCGTTACAAGCCTGGCTTGAAGAAGCCTTATTTGAGCAGTAAACACGCACTCAAGTTACAAGCCACATATGCATCTTCTTGGTTATCAGTGATCTAACATGTTATCGCAGTGAGCAGAAGAAAACCATCATTACAGCAAGTGCACAATGGAGATATATAGATATTCTTCTCCATCGTTGTATGAGTCGCTACTCGTTATCATGGTTCTCTATTCACTGGGGGTGGGGGGGACACCAATGGAGACAGCGACATCGGCGACAAGAGGGAGGAGGGGGCGGACATCGGCTCATGGACGACGGTGTTGGTCGATACAGCGATCGGGTTGCCGTCCAGTTGCAGCATGATCGCTCCTAGGATCTCAGTCAGAAGTTTCTTGAACTCGTCTTCGTCCACCACCTTCCCATCATCGGCTTTCGCCATCTTGAATGCTTCGTTCACCATAGCATCCACCTGTTGCATGTTCGGAAATCGTTAGAGCTCACTTAAAAACACTGAACAATTCAAACTTAAAAACTGATGGCTAGAGGCGCAAGATAAAGCCGTTCCCTGTTGGTTCTGAAATTGAGGATTTAATCATTAAATTTGAATTGTGGGTTAACGAATAACATATGTTTACCTGATCAACAGCTCCATAAGGTGGTAGGCTCGCTGAGTCGGCAATCCTATCAAGGGCAACTCGGAGGTACCCTTTCGATGTTTTATCTTTGTGTTCTTTCGGCACACCTCTCCAAACCGAATCCAACAGCTATAAGAAGTTCAGTGATATGTTTGTTGTTGATGAGTGTCATGTGATGTGACCTACCGCGCGATTATGAAACTGAACTACTGAAGCTAGTTTCCCATACCTTGTCGAATTCAAACTTGTTCAACAGCAGCCTCCTGATACCACTCCCGTCAAAGGTGTTCTCCGTATGTGCCACAATCACAGGGTGCTGTTGCAGTCGCCGGGTGATGATGCTCAGCAACTTCTTGAATTCATGGAAGAAGGCTTCTTGGGAAACAGGCTGATCCAGCTGATTAGTGCCAAGCTCTTGCATTGCAGGCTCTACAATATTTTCCACAACCTGTCACAAGTACCCAATAAGGATTAATAACCCCTAAACCCTAAACCCTGTCAGAAGGCTCTACGATGGGGAGTAAAATGAAGTAACGAGAATGCCAAAGGCACAACTACGTGCTACTTCGTAAAGGAAGTAGCATATTAGTTACCCAAAAGTCAGACGCAGGTGGCATGCCGTGGTCCACCGTCAGTTGTTGAAGAGCAGCCAACAAGCACTGGCGCAGCGACGCATTGTCTCCAGATTTCAGTTGTGAAAATATGGCTGCCGCTTCAGGTTCGTACCTTGGACTGTCAACAAATTCGTTCAGGTCCTCCCCGTTTATTCTGAGGATCACGATGGGGTCTCTCTTCAGCCCAGCCGCCATTCCAAGAAGTATGTCTGACAGCACGTGCTGGAACTCAGATTTACTCACGGAGTCTTGCTTGCCGTGGGTGAACTCGTTCAGAACCTAATTGTTTCAGTCGCAAAAAAAAAATCATAAATTGTTTGGCTTCATCAGTCGTGGTACAGATTGTTCTGGATCTATCTGAGGTATGATGACATCTAATATATACATTCAGATTTTCCTAGGAAAGTTGAATGCAAAAGGATGCTACATAAATCATGTTCGCCACAGAGGTGTGATCACTTTCAAGAAGAACTTCTAGCTGATTTTATCAGTCCCGCTAAAGTGCGACAGAGACACTCGAAAGAGACACTGGCATTCGGGCTCTAATGGCGACTTATGGTGTGTTCTGTTATCAAGGGGCGAAGCCACCTTATGTTTGCCTGGTGCACATGCACCATTGTAGAAAAGAAAATTCCTACTAGTTAGCCAAATTCTACCATGCAAATTACATTAGTTTTCTTCTATCCAATGGAGAGTGCACCAGAGTTAATTCTATTCTAGCTTCGCCTCTGCTGTTATCGTTTAGTCGCGTAGATGAGTATCGCCTCTGCCTCAACCAATAAACTATCAGTAAAAACGAAATAGCCATGTGGCCGTTCATACGCACAGTTGGTCGCTGAAAACTTTACTTTTTCATTCGTATATGCTAAAACAAAAACATATGGTACATATATACATACCGTCATTAACTCATTATTATATTATTTTTGACAAACGTTTTCTAAAGCAAAAGAAACATATGGTAGATTCTTGTATAATTTTTTTCTAGTCAAACTAATAACCATATTATATTCATAAGCTAATTGTGATAGCCAATATTCAAATATTTGAAATGTTACGGAGGGAATTTGTATCGCCATGATATATATTAGCAATAAAACTTTTCCATTCTAACTATAAGTGTTACAGTTTTGTTCTGTATAACAAAATTCCTTAAATTTTATTAAGTTTATAGAAAAATACAGGCTTATAATATATTATTTATACTTAGACGACTATATTAACTACAAAGCGCGATTAGCTAGTGCACATACCAACTCTCCTATCTGAAGCTCTCGCCAGAAAAAGGAAAAGAGCGAGAAATTACGAAACCATACCTCCCCGTAGATGTGGTCGGCCTGCCGCGACGACCCCCTCGCCGGCAGCCCGATGGCGGCGCCGATGTCTGCGACAGCCGGCTGCAGCTCTTTAACCGACAGCCTCCCGTCGCCGTCGGCGTCGAGCTTCCGGAACCGGTCGTCGACGAACCTGGCGAACGCGTCCCTGTTTTCCACCAGCGCCCGGATCTCTGAGCCGTCCAGCACCTGCACCACGCCGTCCCTCTTCCTACTCAATTGCTGTTGCTGCTGCTCCATCGCGGCGGCGTGATCCTTTTATACCAGGAGAAGATAAGGAAGGGAAAAAAAAGAAGGGCTGCAAGTTGCGGCAATGGCGACGGCCGTGGGTTCCTCGTGACACGGGGGGCGAGCGAGATGGGCCGGCCGGTGGCCGCTGGTGGCAAAGTGGCCAGAAAGATGAGGAATTCACGAGCCGAAAGCCTGAAACTGGCGAGGAGATGGAGCTTTCCGCTGTGCCCTGGCCTTTTTTCTTGCGTGATGACGGTGGGATGAGACGGATTCTTGCGGGGACGGATGGATGGATGGATTGGGCTTATTGCGTGGTTGGTTGGGGCGTTTTATAGCTAGATGGTCAGCCTAATGGAGTAGGGTATAGGAGAGAGGCTCCGGCCGGCGAACTGGGGAGCCTGCCAGCAGTGGAGTGTATTACCGTGCAACTGGGGAAGGAGCGTGCAGTGGCTCATGCAACGGACACGTGTAGAAGGTGCGTGGCGCTTCGAGACGCGACGAACTCCCTCTTGCGTCTCTATTTGTCCTTTCCCCCCTTCGGATTTTACAGGTGTATCGCAGTCAGACTACGGTCCACGTTGCGTGATGGGGTTTATTTGTGATGCCGAGCACTAGAGCATTCTCTACGCGAATATGTGCCGTATGGGTGGACCCTGGACACGTCCCAGATTCGGAGACATTGAGCACTGTTTCCTACTGTACTTTGTTTACATGAATCCTGTTTGGTTGCTAGGCAGATATCAAATAGATGGTCTAAATATGAATTATCTAGAAGAATGCCTGTGCATTGCCACGGAAAAAATTTATAAACAAACATAGCAGCGATTGAGATAACTATGAGTGTTTAAATATACTTGATACACAATAGACAAAACATTATCCAGAGATGAAATAAGACTGCTTGAACATATAGTAAAAGTTGCAACAATACCAAAGGGCACAAATGAGTTTGTTGTTGAGGAATTTAGAAGTATTTCTATTCAGAGTTTAGCAATACATAGTTACATACTGATGCATTCACAACACTTCTTTTCTCTGTAGCTAAATCTTTTCTGTTATACAATACTATTTCCTTATTTACAATGATTTTTTAAAATACTCCATCCATTTCAAATAAGTAGATAGAGGATTGTGTGATTAACCACGATGCTATTAAAATACTCCATCCATTTCAAATTAGTAGACATATTAGTATTTTAAAAGTCAAACTTCAAGCTGCCATTCTCTGTTTCAGAAAAAATAAAAATTGAACAGCAGAATTAGTTCAAGCCAAGTTATTAAAGAGAAAGACAGCTAGCACTGGCAAGAAATTTTTAGATAGCCTATACAAAATTTCCAGATTGCTCGAACCAACTCGATTTGTAATCTCGAAGTGCTGAGAATTGTTTGACTACTTGTTTGAGCTACGAAAAACAAATGTTCAAAAACCTTAAATGTCTGAGAGATGAGAACCTAGCTCCTACTATACCTTGTTTCCTTTTTTTTTTTTGCCTCACTACACCAGCAAATTACATAGTAATCATTTTAGTACTTATCCAAATTGGCAGCAAATGGATGCCAATAAGCCCAATATACACATATTAGGTCATCTCTCTACAAAGAATGGAAGACAGATAGGCACCTCCTCACGTCAAGCGCAGGCTGTTCGGTCACTCATGCAATCAGTTTGACCCAATATTTGGGCCACAATATACGTGACTGCTATTGTTCAACTTGAATATGCAGCCTGGCAACCACTGAGACCACAGTAATATGTTCATTCTTCAATAAACCAAAATGTTCAGTAAATGGGGGAAAGTGTTAACATATCTTGATAAAAAGAGCTGCTAACAGTATCAGCTAAACCACACTCAATTCTCAAATCTGCCTGCAAAAGCTTTACTGTTGCCCAAATTATTGATGCTAATCCAGAGATGCCACTGAATGAACTATTTTCAGATTAGACAACTAACTAACCAAATTTTCTAACCAAATGATATGGCAACTGATCACATATCATTGTTGCAAGTGGTGAAATTTAAGCTCAGTAGAGGTTCGGTATGCCTTAAACCAATATTTTTTTGAAATAAAAGATAGGAGCACTGCTACATCATATAAGATGAGAAAATATTTATACATAACGCGCCGAAGCGTACACCAACACCACACAAACAAACGCACACAATGCAACACTACACCACCACCACCCGGGAGAGGAGCTGAAAGCAAGCCGACAAACGGCGCCATTGTCACCAACGCTGTGCCACGCCAAAAGTCGCAGCCCGCTGCAATCCCGATCAGCTACCTGGACTCCTCCACCATGGGACTATCACCCTCAAGCCGCGCACCCACGATCGTCGATCCTCCTGCTCCAGCATTGCGTCAGCAGAAATTCCCATCGCGGCACCATCGAAAATCACTGATCTCGGCCACCTGCGTGGGGGCCTCGCCTCTCCCACCTCCTCACACTCCTCTGCCGAAGACTGAGATATCTAAAACCGCTTTGAGAGCATCGCTTCCGCCTTGCTGTCACCAAGGTTACCACTGCACCATGTGCGCCAACTCAAGGCCTATAGAACCCATGGGTCCTCTGCACCGTGCCGCCAACACATTGACCTTGCGCACCTCCATTGCTGCTGCACACGGGCCATCTAGGCCACCTTCCACACTGCCACAAGCCGAGACGAGTCTCCATAAGAGATGCCTCCAGGAAGGGCACGACGCCGATGGCGCCATCGTCGCTCGTCCAGCAAGCTGGACCAGTTTTCACCCTTAGACCCATGCTTCAGGACATGGTGCCCCATAGTGGTGCCCCCCAACGGCAAGAACAACGCCCCAAGGGTGCCGCCGCCACCACCACCCGCAAGAGTGCCGGTGAAGGCTTTCGCCCGGATCAACACCGCACCATACACACGCTCTCAAACAAGAAGCAGCAAACAAGCTCCCCGCCGCCTCCACAACTCCTCTGCCGGAGGGATGGCCCGGAACATCCCAACGATGCCGCCACGGCACCATGAGAACATACCTGAGCTGGGAGCACCCAGCACAAGCCACCCGGCCCCGCCACCGATTCGACGCCGAATCCGCACAGCCGTCGAGGAGAGGAGAAAGGGACCACCACCGTCTCACCTCCGTCCCCACAGCCCGCATGCAGCAGTCCGCTGGCACCGCCTCCCGACCACCATGGCTGAGAGCGGCCAGCCACTCAGGTGCTGCCCAAACAGATCCTCCCGCGGCCTTGAACCGCCGCACCCTGCACCTCGCAAGGCGCCGCCGTCGCCGCCACCGCCGTCCTTGGGCAGGGCTGCACCGGTGCGCCCCAGCCCCTGCGTGACCGCCGTCCAAGTCCCGCGTCGGCCTCAGGCACTACCAGACCGCCATGACGGCCGCCACCCACCACCAGCGCCGCTCACGCCAGCCAAGGATGCTGCCGCAGCCATCATCCAGCACCCTCTACCGCCACCGGATGCCCGCACAACTCCCTTCCATGGAATTGCGCGCCTCCGCCGTGCAGCCACCAGATCTGGTCGGGACGACGCCGAATTTGGGGGCCCCTTCCTCCGCCATCGCAAGCATGCCGGCATTGACGGCAGGAGCTCCAAGGGAGCCGGGCGGCCGCGCCCGCCCCTAGCTGCCGGAGAAAAGAGGGAGGGCCACGCCGCCGCCTTCCCTGGGGGCCACGCGGGCTTCCGGCAGCCCACTCTGGCGGCGGCACGGCGGGAGGAGGCCGTGGAGAGGGTGGCGGCGGCTAGGGTTCGGGGAGCCGCTCAGTTGCCCGCACAGCTGGCAACACGAGCGACGAAACATTTTTTGCAGGCCCTTAAACCAATTATAGTTAGAGGCCTATACACATCATTGTCGCAAGCAAAGTACAAGATTAAATTTTGAAACATCCTTCTGGTTGATGAACTTGCCTTACAGTAGCATTTATCAGAGCCTTCTTCACCATAGGGCAGAGAAATTGGTTTGGACCCAAACACAAGCACCTTGTGTTCATGGGATGAAATTGGTTTAGACCCAAACAAAAGCTCGACGCGCTCATAACCATTGCTGCCGGTGGATCCAGCTTGCCAGCCAGCGTTCCGGGGAGGGGGCAAAGGAGATGAGGATGAGGGGAACTCACGGGGGTGCTCACCAAAGGCATAGAAGAATAGGCATGGCTGGTGGCCGATGGCGGCCAGTTAGGGCAGTGCTCGCGGCGGCGGCGTTCCAGTGGAAGGCAGGAGATGGGGAGCGACAAAATTGAGTCGTCTCATCAAGGGGATCATCATAATGGTGATAGATTGATGTGGTGGACAACCATCATCACGAATCGAAGGATGGAACTCCGGTGGTTGGGGTCTATTCGGCAGCCACGCGGTGCTTTGTTCGGCAGCGGCGGTCCATGCAGCACCGCAAGGATGGCGTCACAAAGTCGGCGGCCGTGCAGACAGTGGCATCGGTCCGAGGCGGCAGCGATGGTGCAGGATCCCCGGGGATCAGACATTGAAAAGGGAGCTAGCGGTAGGACGAAAGATCAGACAGGGAAGAGGGAGCGAGCAGTAGGACGACAAAGCCGAGTGACATACCGTTGCCCTCTTGGATTCCATTAGCCATACTTAGAATATAATTAGCGCATGTTTGACACACCATAACTAATCTTTAGTCCCTACCATTTAATTCATCCACAAGGCTCACAAGTACAGGTTAAAATCTAAAACACATATCAGACTACTCCAGCTCTATTTGGGATTCACAGCAATCAGACCCTCCATCTACCTACCGAAGAACTGTTTTTCTAATTTCTACTAGATCCAGAACTAGGTTCTCCGGTTACCAGACTGGATCCTCTAGTTTTCTTAGATGATGCTAGTCAATTTTGATCATCAACAGCATGTTCATAAAGGTAACGATGCTCCCATGAATTTGAACGTGTTAGGAGGTTGAGGACACAAACATTGCCTTTGTACTTCTTTCATCCTAAAATATAAGGTATTTAGATTATTGTCCTAAAGTAGACAAAGTAGTCAGATTAGATACACTGCATGACATGTAGCGCCGGTACTGGATGTATGATGTGGAATTGGACCGACGAGGACATCAAATCCTTTGAGGTGGCAGTGCACATGACATCCGATCCAATTTGGATCTGGCCTAGTGGCCCATGAGTGCTGCATGCACATATTTAGTACCACCTTAGCTTGCTAGTTGAGCAATAGTGAAGCCAACTTATAAGTCTTTGTGCTCCAGCCATAGCACCTTCAGGTTGCCCTTTCACAAGGAGAACATGAAAATATAAGCAGGGTGCCATGTGTATGCTACCCTGTCTCTTGAAAGGGCTGGGTTATAAGCATCGGATCAATGTCGAGGACCAGAGGCTGAAATCCCTTCAGTACCGGATAAACTGATTGTTAACGGTCTTTAATGGTGTCAAAATGGGTTTGGCTGCACCCCCACTGAGCTAAATCAGTCCCATCTTTCTTGTGGTCTCACCTACTACCTTTCTAAAGAAGGTTCTAAAGGGAGGCCACCACTTGGGGTCAGCCGAACCCCAGGTTTGGCCAAACCTAGACATCTTCATGGCAAGCTCAATCTTACCAGGAAAATCATCCTTATCCTTTAGAAGTCGGTGCCTAAGGTTTCCTTGTATATCACTAGCTAAAAACAACCTATCCAAACTATAAAAAGAGGAGAGGAAACCCCCTGCAACACACAACAACAAAAAGAACAGAAGAGCTCCACTCCAAGGCGAAGCCCTACCTCTATAGTGCTTAGAAAATAGGGAGAGAGTGAGGGATAGTTCAAGGGAGGTGTGGGCCTGACGGCACTCTTCCTCATCCTTGTATCTTGACAGATGCTTCCATTCTGAAGTATTCATGATCTCCTATAGTAGTGAGACTCTTATTTAAATGTCACACCTTGTTTTGGAAAGAAACCAGATGCACCTCATATGTGCGCTAGGAGATACATATGTTGATGAAATAAGTGAACAAAGACAATGTTCAAAATGTAAACAAAGTATTAAATATCATTATTGCACTCTGATATTTAGACATGATGGTTTTTAATTGTTTCACCAATAACGTATTTGAACATTGCAGCAGTGACATCTTCCATAGGAACTTGACTGGTGAATGCGCACCTAGAACTCAAAGTCGTTGAAGTTCTCCACTTCCACATTCTCTTCTAAACAGCAGTTTAGGCAAGGGTGAGTACTCTTATAGTTGACACTCAACAAGTGGGGGAAGTATGCAAGGCCATCAAGGGAGGCTAAAAGCTTAAAGTGGTTAGCATTTTTAGTTGGTCATATTTTATTAGCAAGCACCTATTAACTTGATATAAGTTTATACCAACCCAATTAAGCATAAAGGAAACAACATTGTGACCAAAACCAAGGAACCACGACTTAAATTATTATTTAAGTTTGATTATCATGTGAGGGTCCAAACCGCTCGTAACCATGAGAATAGCTGATATACTAGTTTACACTCTGTAGTGGTTGTATAATTTATCCACAATTTGTGTCTCCTAATTTGCCTGAGGTAGCTAGCCTCCTAAACACTCCCAGGGTGTCAGTGTTTTTTACCACCGCCGGCTAGTGATTCTCATGGATTGAGCCTTTGGTAGCGGATGGTATGCACAAAGAGAGAAGGTTTCTACTAGTTTGGGCCAATCGGAAGCGTAATACTCTACGTTCAGTTCACTGCAGTTTGTGTATCATGCATCAGTTTGTAGTAGCAGCATACAAACGGGCGAGAGAAGGATCGGCGTCCCAAGTCTTTGGTGTGATCATGAATATTGTGGTCTATCTTGTGTCTGGTCGGGACAGCACAGGGGCTCTGATCGGGCAGAGACCCACGGAGTCTAGGCCAGAGGAGCCTATTTTTGTGTGTGTGCGTGTTTGTGGAGAAATCTAAGAGAGAGTCTCCTTTTCTCTCTTCCTCCTGCCCCCTGTGAGGGCTCGTCTCCTCCCTTTTATACCTAGAGGATACAGAGTACATTATATATATATATATATATATATATATAGAGAGAGAGAGAGAGAGAGAGAGTCTTGCTTCTTTTGTCACTATGGGACCCTCCCGGACCTGTCGTCGTTGTCCTCCTCCCCCGTAGGTGGACTCATCCCATCGCACGGTCTCCGGGATGGAGATCGTGGAGTCATCCTTGTGCACACCCCTACCCTATACCTACCACATCATAGGTCATGACAGGGGCGCACGCACTGTTTACTGCGTCAAGGCACGTCTCGTTGTCTGGTGCCCCACACCGCTTGCTAGTCCCCGTGCCGCATGGGTTATGGTGAGCCCGTCTCTTGGTCATTCACACTCGCTTCCGTGGAGTGTCCATCGTGCGAGGCGGGGTCTCCTCCTCTGGTTGGGTGAGGCAGAACC
The DNA here is from genome assembly GCF_016808335.1 of Panicum virgatum. Lineage (NCBI taxonomy): Eukaryota > Viridiplantae > Streptophyta > Magnoliopsida > Poales > Poaceae > Panicum > Panicum virgatum. Next base: position 37,262,806 of record NC_053144.1, on the reverse strand, counting down.
CCTACCTTTGGTCGGGCAAGACAGACTTCTTCCGCAGAGGCTAAGCCGCTTGGTCGGGGCTTGAGCACCCAGCTTTAACTGTTAACCCCCGGTCTTTGGGTATCCCTAATATTGATACCCGACGGAAGGTGAGTGGCAAGAGATTCACTATGAAGCCTTTACAAAGACACGCAGAAAACTAATAGCCCTCTAGAGTTTTAGTAGCGGAGTGGACCATAACCCCCCCCTAATGATCAGTACCTTAGCAATGGCCACTACCCCAAGTGGACCAGGCTATATCCCAACACCAACCCCCTCCTTGCCCTTTCGGTAAGGCCATCGGCTAACCACATGCCTAATTATTCTGCTAAAGTCAGAGCTTTTCTTCGACCCAAGGTTCCACTCCATTTCCATTTCATCAACGGAAATACCAAGAGTACATAGTAACATAGAATAGGGCTCCAGAAAGTAGACAGTCTAAAAAAGAACCAAGAAGAAAATAAGGGGGGGCATAGGCGAGGGGGAAGAGGGAGATCAACCTGGTCAGCTTTAGGCTAGATCATGCTACAAAGTCTAACCTAGGATTCCGAGGTCGCAACCCCCAACAACATTAGAGAAATAGTTCAGATAGACCAAACGAAGAACCAAAGAGTAGCCGGAGATCACAACACAAACTCCACATCACTTTTTCTTTAATTTTCCTTGTCCATTTCCTGCTTGTCTTCTTGGGGACGAGGATGAAGCCTTGCCATGGACGAAGTGTTGACGGCTCCTAAAGACCAATCTTAGGCCATCAATTCCTACATAAGCGCATAAAATATGAGCATCAACCTAGTGGTAGGGGTTTATTACTAACCATTTCCACAAGAGTTGGTGCATATTTGTATGCAGGTGTAATATGGAAGAAAACACACCTCAAGAGCAAGGAAATACACTCCTCGATCCAAGGCAAAAGGTGTCGACCAATCAAAGCATGACATTCCCACTACAACAGGAAGGGTTATTAACGACAGGATATGTGGTCGTTAAAAGTGCAGATGTTGTCATTAAAAGTTATTAACGACCACAAAAGTGTGGTCGTCCATGGTCGTTAAAAGTTCCATCGTTAATACTATTAACGACCACATACAATTTCCGATCGTTAACTTTACAACGACGGCACAATATGTGGTTGTTGAAACTCTACTATCAACGACCACATTTTAATTGATAACAACCACAATTTTGATCGTTAATACTATTTTGACATGTTGCATAAGGCATTCAACGACCATTTCTTTCTTTTTTAACGACCACAATTTTTCTATCAGCAACAACTTTCTACTATGGTAAATAGCTTTAACAACCACGTCAAAAAGATTAACAACCAGACTGTTATTGATAATATTTTCAGATCAGCTACTTGTGGGGAGTTAACAACCGCTTTGCACCATGTAGGGAAACCATATATTTTTTAATAGGAAAAACATGCATGCTTGTTAAAAAATATATTTGCAACAAAAAATAATCCAACATCATAGTACTTCGTGTTTTTTGCAACAGATGTCCAGAACATGAATGATGAAACTAACAAAGGCTAAGGCCAATCCTGTAAAGAAGATCAAACTAGCTGTAAAAATTGGCATATGCATGCAACGTAGATCTGCTCATGAACCATTCACTTGTCTTGTTTTAATAATCTTCATCCGGATATCTTGTTCCCTACAGTATGAATGTTTCATATCAGCACTGAAAAATAGGGGGGGAAATCAGGAATAAACAATATTTTTGAGTGTCCATGCTTATAGCTGATCCTGGTGAATCATGTTGGCTATAGTTAGCACTCATATACTTCTTCATTTGTGCCCATTCTTCTTCCATTCGGCTCATACGATTGTTAACTTTTTGATTTTCTTCACGAAGGACTTCATTATCATCCTGGAGTGCTTGTCTTTCTTGCTCAGACTGTGCTAGTTTTTCTATCAGTTCAGCCTTGCTAATAGCTGGACTTCTCAAGTCTCTTGCTTTTATTCCACCACCGTAACCAACAACATGGTCATGCCTTGTGGGTGGGAAGCACTTGTCCACAAGTTCTACATTAGAAAGAGAAGGGTTCAACAACCTTTCCTTCTGAATCTGTGCCTGTAGAGCAAAACAATCTGAATTAGGGGCTTATACCAACACATATGTAACTATTATGAGGTAACACTGAACAAAAAAAAAAGGTTCATGTGGAATTATAAACTTACATGCTTGCTGGAGGTTTCAGAATCCACAAAAGTTCCACCCTTTGTGTGAGTGAGAGAAAATAATGTGTCCAAACTTGGAGGCTTGTTTTCGTTGCCACCCTATAGTAATAGAACAATGGAACATGTAATGAATTGACAAGTAAAAAAAGGGAGCAATGAAATCTATACAGTCTATACATACATTGTCCCAGATGATCTGTCTGTAAGGTTTGCTGCCACTGCGATGATGAATTTTTAATCTAGATCTATTTGTGGAGTTTCTCTTGCTTTTTTCCTACAATTTGAAGAAATTATGTTACTAAGGGCAATCACGCCATCATCTACCCTGCCCTCATTATGCCATGTACAGAAACTAGCAATTTTCCTACACATGTACAGTCGCTGAAGTCTTGGCTTGATTGGAAAATATCGCATAGTCTTCTCTGGGATCTTCTTCCCTTTGGCTGACACTATTTCTTCACCTGAATGCTTATCTTTCTTCCATCTCGATCTGTTACATACCTTGCAGAATTGTGCATCTATATCATTTTTCCAGTATAGCATGCAATCATTGTGGCAAGCATCGATTTTTATGTAGCTTAGTCCCAGTTCCTTCATCATCTTTTTGGCTTCATAATAAGAGTTTGGCAAAGTGGAATTATCTGGTAGAAAGTCCTTGCGGAGTAACTCCACTAACATAGAAAAGGACTTGTTACTCCACTTCCCCAAATTCTTTGTATTAAGCAACTTAACAGTAGCAGCTAATTTGGATATACTAGATCCTTCATAAAGAGGTTGGCTCAAGTCTTCAAGCAATCTGTAGAATTTTGTAGCTTCAACATTTGGTTCCTGTTCATATTCTTCATTGGGAGTTGGTGCCGTCATAGTGTTGCTGATTGGATTAGTTTCTTGGGGAAATAAATCCATCATCAACTCTTCCATTCCATTATAACCTTCTTCTTCAGTTATTTCATAAGAGCCACCATCCTCTTCAATTTCTGGATCTGTCTTAGGCTCACCCAAAACTTCTCCATGATGATACCAAAATCTATAGTTTCCTATGATCCCAAAGATTTTAAGATGGGAATACACTTCTCCACGAGATTTGGAGTATGTATTGCAGCCTCTGATGCATGGACATTTAATTTCATCAGAGCTACCTGTCCTATTAAAGGCATAGTCCAGAAACATTTTTACACCAGCCAAATAAATATCTTTTTTGGAGATGTTCCCATCTAAACATTCCTCACTGATACGTTCATCAACTAAATCCATCCATGCCTTACTTGGTGCCATCTAGTGTTTTATATCTGACTACCTAACTACCTATACCAATATATATGGAGTCAAAACAGAGATATCTATCATTTACCGGTATGATTTTAATTACGAGAATCTTATTTAAATGAACAAGACCAAATGTATCAGTACTCCTAATTGTTATTGATAGACAAGTAACTGGGCATGAGAGCCAAAAGGAGCGTGAATAATTGTCAGATCAAACAATGCACTTCGCCCCTTTAATTTTCTGAAGTAGGAGCCCATAAAAATTGACTAGGGAGATGGCAATCAAAACTAACAGACCTGCCGGACGGATTGATAGTCCTGGTTGGAGAAACTGATGACGTTGGTCGGAGGTGCCGGCAATGGACAGCGGGGACGGCAGGGGCGCTGGCCGAAGGTCCCGGCGACGGGTAGCAGGAACGGGAGGGGCGCCGGCCGTAGGTCCCGGCGATGGGTAGCGCGGACAGCAGGGGCGCCGGCCGAAGGTCCCGGCGACGGGTAGCGGGGACGGCAGCGACGCCTGCTAGAGGTCGATGGCAATGGAGATGCAGGAAAGGGAGCAGTAACCACACGGTCGCTTGGGATCCCTATGCCTATGATGACCCGGCGAATAGATAACTATGGAGTCAATAACTGATTCTATCAGATCAGAAATATTTGTGCCAAAAACAGAGCTGTTTCATTGAGTCAAAACATAGTATTTTTTTTGAGTCGGCCAAATCAGAGCAGGAAATTTTGGCATCCCACTTTTTTTCCCCCACGATCCAAGGTACAGCAACCCAGTTAACGACCACACAAGCAACTGGACAATGACAAGATTTAATTTCGTTATCGTGTTCACTATATAAGCCTTGGCACAATGTAGAATACCACACGACGACCACATATTATGCGTGGTCTCTAATTTCTAGTCATTGTAGGTGGTTTCTCTTGTAGTGTCCGCCTCAAATGGATCAAAGGAGGCCCAAATACAAAAACAAACTGGCTTAGGACAAGGCCTAGAACCTTGTTTGGACATGTGGGCCTCTAGGACAAGCAAATAGAAGAAGTTGGGGGTGGTTGGTGGCAATGTGCCATCGACCGACCACCTTGATCGGCTGACCAGCCCACTGCACCACCACCTTACCTCCTTTGACGTGGCAACACCCCATTGGTTCACAATGTTAGTTCCTGGTGATTGCAGGTGAACAACCGGGCGAAACACCCATGGTCACCCTCTATAAATAGTAGAGGAGGGGCTCCATTTGAGGACACATCCACCAAGTGTGGTCAACACTTCTCAAGCTTGTCTTTATAATATAGAGAGGGTAGAGGTACTTAGGTTGGGTGCCGGGTGACGGCGCTCTTCTCCAAATTGTACCTCTACAAGAGTGAGGCAGTAGTTGAGAGAAGTGTCGGTGTGTCGGCACTCTACCCCAGCTTGTACCTCTACGGTTGCTGCTACATTCTTCGCGTTTAAGTAAGCATTCCTGGTTCCTAGCCCTTGTATTTTACTTGGTATAATATATGCTAGTAGTGCTTGTAGTTGAGTGAGATCAGTTCTCTCACTCGCGGATTCATCGCTCCCTATTTATACGGAATGCTGTAGTTTGCTATGAGACGTCATACGTAGTTTGACTCCAGTAGTAATCAATATCGTAGACGTGGTGTCTAGGCTAAGGGTTATCCTTCGTTTGCCTTATATACCACGCTTTGTTAGAGGTAGGACGTAGTTGGTGACAACCCTATTGGTCCTTTGCAATCCTCCACATTCAAATATAGTGTAGAATTGTTGGCCGGAGTCACCTAGCAGACCAGGTGTAAGACAGTGCCCGAAGCGAGTATTTTGCTCAAGAGATTGACCTTTAACTCATCTATAGTGTTATCTTAGGAATCTTCTCAACCCTTGCCACCTGTCTTGTTGTGTTCTTGGACCGACTCGAATAGAAGTTAGTGCACACATGTTCCTTGTGGATTCGGTAGCCCTTGGAATGCTCTAAGGTGAAAGCTACAATGGTATTCATAAGCTTGCAAATTTATTCGTGATGCTAAAATACGCAACAAGCCTTCTGGCGTAATTGCCGGGGAACGGTTGTTGTATCTTCCTTCGTACCTAGTCATCCTCGTATCTTTTGCTTTTCTTTCCTTCTACCTTGACACCCGCTATCCATAGCCTCTCTATCCTACAGAATTTATTCCGTATCATTTTTAATTTTCTTCCTTCTACCTTTAATCCCGCTACTGTTGATGGCTGCTAAGTACCAAATTTAGGCTGTCAACTCCTGCATAAATACATAAAATGTAAACATCAATATAGTGGTAGGGGTTTATTACTGACCATTTCCACGAGTGTTGGTAACTATTTGTATGCAGGTGAATTATGGGAGAAAACACACTTCATGAATTGGAAAACACACTCCACAGATCAAGGCAAAATGCGCAATCAACCAGAGCATGGGAATCAGGCTAAAATAGATCAAAAGAGGCCCAAGTACCAAAGCAAAATAGCTTAGGACAGACCATAACCCATGGGATTAGGACAAGGGACAGCAGGACAGCCTAATTACCAAAGGTGGGCCGATTTGGGGCCGGCCGACGGTTGGCCGACCACCATGGTCGACCAACCAAGCCCATGGGCCCCACCGCCTCATCTTTGACGCGTGGCAGCTCCTCACTTGCTCCCAAGGTTGGTTCCAAGGGGCATAGCTGCATTCTCCGGCCCAAAGCACCATGTACCCCTTGTATAAATATGAGGGGAGGGTTTCCATTTGAGGACATCCACCAAGTGCTCACTTCAAGCCTTCTCTTGGTTTAGAGTTGTCTTAGAGTAGGGAGAGGGTAGAGGTACTCAGGAGGGGTGCCGATCTCCGGCGCTCTTCTCCATTTTGTGCCTCTATGAGATTGAGAGAGTAGTTCGGGAGAAGTGCCAGGGTGTCGGCACTCTGTCCTAGCTTGTACCTCTACGGATGCTTCTACATTCTCTGGTTTAGTAAGTATTCGTGGTTCCTAACCCCAGTTTTATACTTGGTATAGTATATGCTAGTAGTGCTTGTAGTTGAGTGAGATCAATTCTCTTACTCGCGGATTCGTCGCTCCCTATTTGTACGGAATGCTGTAGTTTGCTATGAGACGTCATACATAGTTAGACTCCAGTAGTAATCAATAGCGTAGACGTGGTGTCTAGGCTAAGGGTTATCCTTCGTTTGCCTTATATCCCACGCTTTGTTAGAAGTAGGCCGTAGTTGGTGACAACACTATTGGTCCTTCGCAATCCTCCACATTCGAATATAGCGTAGAGTTGTTGGCCGGAGTCACCTAGCAGACCAGGTGTAAGACAGTGCCCGAAGCGAGTATTTTGCTCGAGAGATCGACCTTTAACTCATCTATAGTGTTATCTTAGGAATCTTCTCAACCCTTGCCACCTGTCTTGTTGTGTTCTTGGACCGACTCGAATAGAAGTTAGTGCACACATGTTCCTTGTGGATTCAGTAGTCCTTGGAATGCTCTAAGGTGAAAGGTACAATGGTATCCATACGCTTGCAAATTTATTCGTGATGCTAAAATACGCAACAAGCCTTCTGGCGCAATTGCCGGGGAACGGTTGTTGTATCTTCCTTCGTACCAAGTCATCCTCGTATCTTTTGTTTTCTTTCCTTCTACCTTGACACCCGCTATCCATAGCTTCTCTATCCTACAGAATTTATTCCGTATCATTTTTAGTTTTCTTCCTTCTACCTTTATTCCCGCTACTGTTGATGGCTGCTAAGTACCAAATTTAGGCTGTCAACTCCTGCATAAATACATAAAATGTAAACATCAATATAGTGGTAGGGGTTTATTACTGACCATTTCCACGAGTGTTGGTAACTATTTGTATGCAGGTGAATTATGGGAGAAAACACACTTCATGAATTGGAAAACACACTCCACAGATCAAGGCAAAATGCGCAATCAACCAGAGCATGGGAATCAGGCTGAAATAGATCAAAAGAGGCCCAAGTACCAAAGCAAAATAGCTTAGGACAGGCCATGACCCATGGGATTAGGACAAGGGACACCAGGACAGCCTAAATACCAAAGCTGGGCCGATTTGGGGCCGGCCGATGGTTGGCCGACCACCATGGTCGACCGACCAAGCCCATGGGCCCCACCGCCTCATCTTTGACGCGTGGCAGCTCCTCACTTGCTCCCAAGGTTGGTTCCAAGGGGCATAGCTGCGTTCTCCGGCCCAAAGCACCATGTACCCCCTATATAAATATGAGGGGAGGGGTTCCATTTGAGGACATCCACCAAGTGCTCACTTCAAGCCTTCTCTTGGTTTAGAGTTGTCTTAGAGTAGGGAGAGGGTAGAGGTACTCAGGAGGGGTGCCGATCTCCGGCGCTCTTCTCCATTTTGTGCCTCTATGAGATTGAGAGAGTAGTTCGGGAGAAGTGCCAGGGTGTCGGCACTCTGTCCCAGCTTGTACCTCTACGGATGCTACAACATTCTCTGGTTTAGTAAGTATTCGTGGTTCCTATCCCCAGTTTTATAATTGGTATAGTATATGCTAGTAGTGCTTGTAGTTGAGTGAGATCAATTCTCTTACTCGCGGATTCGTCGCTCCCTATTTGTACGGAATGCTGTAGTTTGCTATGAGACGTCATACGTAGTTAGACTCCAGTAGTAATCAATAGCATAGACGTGGTGTCTAGGCTAAGGGTTATCCTTCGTTTGCCTTATATCCCACGCTTTGTTAGAAGTAGGCCATAGTTGGTGACAACACTATTGGTCCTTTGCAATCCTCCACATTCGAATATAGCGTAGAGTTGTTGGCCGGAGTCACCTAGCAGACCCGGTGTAAGACAGTGCCCAAAGCGAGTATTTTGCTCGAGAGATCGACCTTTAACTCATCTATAGTGTTATCTTAGGAATCTTCTCAACCCTTGCCACTTGTCTTGTTGTGTTCTTGGACCGACTCGAATAGAAGTTAGTGCACACATGTTCCTTGTGGATTCGGTAGCCCTTGGAATGCTCTAAGGTGAAAGCTACAATGGTATCCATACGCTTGCAAATTTATTCGTGATGCTAAAATACGCAACAAGCCTTCTGGCGCAATTGCCGGGGAAGGGTTGTTGTATCTTCCTTCGTACCTAGTCGTCCTCGTATCTTTTGCTTTTCTTTCCTTCTACCTTGACACCCGCTATCCATAGCTTCTCTATCCTACAGAATTTATTCCGTATCATTTTTAATTTTCTTCCTTCTAACTTTATTCCCGCTACTGTTGATGGCTGCTAAGTACCAAATTTAGGCTGTCAACTCCTGCATAAATACATAAAATGTAAACATCAATATAGTGGTAGGGGTTTATTACTGACCATTTCCATGAGTGTTGGTAACTATTTGTATGCAGGTGAATTATGGGAGAAAACACACTTCATGAATTGGAAAACACACTCCACAGATCAAGGCAAAATGCGCAATCAACCAGAGCATGGGAATCAGGCTGAAATAGATCAAAAGAGGCCCAAGTACCAAACCAAAATAGCCTAGGACAGGCAATGACCCATGGGATTAGGACAAGGGACACCAGGACAGCCTAAATACCAAAGCTGGGCCGGTTTGGGGCCGGACGATGGTTGGCCGGCCACCATGGTCGACCGACCAAGCCCATGGGCAGCACTGCCTCATCTTTGACGCGTGGCAGCTCCTCACTTGCTCCCAAGGTTGGTTCCAAGGGGCATAGCTGCGTTCTCCGGCCCAAAGCACCATGTACCCCCTGTATAAATATGAGGGGAGGGGTTCCATTTGAGGACATCCACCAAGTGCTCACTTCAAGCCTTCTCTTGGTTTAGAGTTGTCTTAGAGTAGGGAGAGGGTAGAGGTACTCAGGAGGGGTGCCGATCTCCGGCGCTCTTCTCCATTTTGTGCCTCTATGAGATTGAGAGAGTAGTTCGGGAGAAGTGCCAGGGTGTGGGCACTCTGTCCCAGCTTGTACCTCTACGGATGCTGCTACATTCTCTGGTTTAGTAAGTATTCATGGTTCCTATCCCCAGTTTTATAATTGGTATAGTATATGCTAGTAGTGCTTGTAGTTGAGTGAGATCAATTCTCTTACTCGCGGATTCGTCACTCCCTATTTGTACGGAATGCTGTAGTTTGCTATGAGACGTCATACGTAGTTAGACTCCAGTAGTAATCAATAGCGTAGACGTGGTGTCTAGGCTAAGGGTTATCCTTCGTTCGCCTTATATCCCACGCTTTGTTAGGAGTAGGCCGTAGTTGGTGACAACACTATTGGTCCTTTGCAATCCTCCACATTGGAATATAGCGTAGAGTTGTTGGCCGGAGTCACCTAGCAGACCAGGTGTAAGATAGTGCCCGAAGCGTGTATTTTGCTCGAGAGATCGACCTTTAACTCATCTATAGTGTTATCTTAGGAATCTTCTGAACCCTTGCCACCTGTCTTGTTGTGTTCTTGGACCGACTCGAATAGAAGTTAGTGCACACATGTTCCTTGTGGATTCGGTTGTCCTTGGAATGCTCTAAGGTGAAAGCTACAATGGTATCCATACGCTTGCAAATTTATTCGTGATGCTAAAATACGCAACAAGCCTTCTGGCGCAATTGCCTTGGAACGGTTGTTGTATCTTCCTTCGTACCTAGTCGTCCTCGTATCTTTTGCTTTTCTTTCCTTCTACCTTGGCACCCGCTATCCATAGCTTCTCTATCCTACAGAAATTATTCCGTATCATTTTTAATTTTCTTCCTTCTACCTTTAATCCCGCTACTGTTGATGGCTGCTAAGTACCAAATTTAGGCTGTCAACTCCTGCATAAATACATAAAATGTAAACACAATATAGTGGTAGGGGTTTATTACTGACCATTTCCACGAGTGTTGGTAACTATTTGTATGCAGGTGAATTATGGGAGAAAACACACTTCATGAATTGGAAAACACACTCCACAGATCAAGGCAAAATGCGCAATCAACCAGAGCATGGGAATCAGGCTAAAATAGATCAAAAGAGGCCCAAGTACCAAAGTAAAATAGCTTAGGACAGGCCATGACCCATGGGATTAGGACAAGGGACACCAGGACAGCCTAAATACCAAAGCTGGGCCGATTTGGGGCCGGCCGACGGTTGGCCGACCACCATGGTCGACCGACCAAGCCCATGGGCCCCACCGCCTCATCTTTGACGTGTGGCAGCTCCTCACTTGCTCCCAAGGTTGGTTCCAAGGGGCATAGCTGCGTTCTCCGGCCCAAAGCACCATGTACCCCCTATATAAATATGAGGGGAGGGGTTCCATTTGAGGACATCCACCAAGTGCGCACTTCAAGCCTTCTCTTGGTTTAGAGTTGTCTTAGAGTAGGGAGAGGGTAGAGGTACTCAGGAGGGGTGCTGATCTCCGGCGCTCTTCTCCATTTTGTGCCTCTATGAGATTGAGAGAGTAGTTCGGGAGAAGTGCCAGGGTGTCGGCACTCTGTCCCAGCTTGTACCTCTACGGATGCTGCTACATTCTCTGGTTTAGTAAGTATTCATGGTTCCTATCCCCAGTTTTATACTTGGTATAGTATATGCTAGTAGTGCTTGTAGTTGAGTGAGATTAATTCTCTTACTTGCGGATTCGTCGCTCCCTATTTGTACAGAATGCTGTAGTTTGCTATGAGACATCATACGTAGTTAGACTCCAGTAGTAATCAATAGCGTAGACGTGGTGTCTAGGCTAAGGGTTAACCTTCTTTTGCCTTATATCCCACGCTTTGTTAGAGGTAGGCCGTAGTTGGTGACAACACTATTGGTCCTTTGCAATCCTCCACATTCGAATATAGCGTAGAGATGTTGGCCGGAGTCACCTAGCAGACCAGGTGTAAGCCAATGCCCGAAGCGAGTATTTTGCTTGAGCGATCGACCTTTAACTAATCTATAGTGTTATCTTAGGAATCTTCTAACCCTTACCACCTGTCTTGTTATGTCCTTGGACGGACTCGAATAGAAGTTAGTGCACACATGTTCCTTGTGGATTCGTTAACCCTTGGAATGCTCTAAGGTGAAAGCTACAACGGTATATGTGCACATACAAATATATTTGTGATGCTAAAATACCCAACAAGATTTCTGGCGCAATTGCTGCGGAACGGTCGTTGTATCTTCCTTCGTACCTAGTCGTCCTCGTATCTTTTGCTTTTCTTTCCTTCTACCTTGTCATCCGCTATCCATAGCTTCTCTATCCTACGGAATTTATTCCGTATCATTTTTAATTTTCTTCCTTCTACCTTCAATCCCGCTACTGTTGACGGCTGCTAAGTACCAAATGTCGGCTTTCAACTCCTGCATAAATACATAAAATGTAAACATCAACATATAGTGGTAGGGGTTTATTACTGAGCATTTCTATTAGTATTCATAACTATTTGTATGCAGGTGAATTAAGGGTGAAAACACACTTTATGAATTGGAAAACACACTCTACAGATCAAGGCAAAATGCGCAATCAACCATAGCATGGGAATCAAGCTGAAATATATCGAAAGAGGCCCAAGTACCAAAGCAAACTAGCTTAGGACAGGCCATGACCCATGGGATTAGGACAAGGGACACCAGGACAGCCTATATACAAAAGGTGGGCCGATTTAGGGCTGGCTGACGGTTGGCCGACCACCATGGTCAGCCGCACTGGCGGAGCCAGGTGCAGGCAAAAGTGGGCTATTGCCCCCCCCCCCTTGCCATGCAAAATTTCCACTAGATGAATAGTAAATTTAACACTATTTATTATTTTGGCACCTCAATTACCAAAGATTGCCCCCCCCTAATTCTTTGTTCTGGCTCCGCCACTACTCGGCCGACCAAGCCCATGGGCCCCACTGCCTCATCTTAGACACGTGGCAGCTCCTCACTAGCTCCCAATGTTGGTACCAAGGGGCATAGCTGCATTCTCCGGCCCAAAGCACCATGTACCCCCTCTATAAATATGAGGGGAGGGGTTCCATTTGAGGACATCCACCAAGTGCTCACTTCAAGCCTTCTCTTGGTTTAGAGTTGCCTTAGAGTAGGGAGAGGGTAGAGGTACTCAGGAGGGGGGCCGATCTCCAGTGCCCTTCTCCATTTTGTGGCTCTATGATATTGAGAGAGTAGTTCGGGAGACGTGCCGGGGTGTCGGCACTCTGTCCCAGCTTGAACCTCTACAGATGATGCTACATTCTTCGGGTTTAGTAAGTATTCGTGGTTCCTATCTCTAGTTTTATACTTGGTATAGTATATGCTAGTAGTGCTTGTAGTTGAGTGAGATCAGTTCTCTTACTCGCGGGTTCGTCGCTCTGTATTCATATAGAGTGCTGTAATTTGCTACGGGACATCATACATAGTTAGACTATAGTAGTAATCAGTAGCGTAGGCGTGGTGTCTAGGCTAAGAGTTATCCTTCGTTTGCCTTATATCCCACGGCTTAGTAGAGGTAGGCTGTAGGTGGTGACAGCCCTCTTAGTCCTTCGTAATCCTCCATGTTCGGATATAGCGTAGAGCTGTTGGCCGCAGTCGACTGGCAGACCAGTTGTAAGCTGGTGCCCGAAGCGAGTATTGTGCCCGAGTGATTGACCTTTAACTCAACTATAGCGCTTTCTTAGGAATCCTCTCTTCCCTTCAACCTATCTTGGTTTGTCCTTGAACCGACTAGAATAGAAGAGAGTGCACACATATTCCCTGTGGATTCGATAACCCTTGGAATACTCTGAGGTGAAAGCTACAACGGTACCCGTGCACTTGCGGATCTATTCGTGACGCTAAAATACCCAACAAATTTTCTGGCACCGTTGCCAGGGAACGGTTGCTATATCTTTCTTTTTACCAGGTCATCCTCGTATCTTGTCCTTTTCTTTCCTTCTACCTTCACCCCCGCTATCCATGGGGAAGCTGTCCTTTAAGAGCTTCTCTATCCTACAAAATTTATTCCATGTCATCTTTAATCTTCTTTCTGCTACCTCAAGCCCCGCTACCACGGAGCAGCCTTCCATCCGAGACTTTTCTGCTCCTACGAGTGAGTTCCATGAGCCACCATTTTCTGAGCACCCAATCGTTTCATACGGCTATGAACTCCGTCGTGACCTTATCGCTATGGTTCGAGAGCTTTCCTTCTCTGAGTTAGATAGAGAAAACCCATACCACCATCTGCGAGAGTTTGAGCTAGTGTGTTCATGCTATGCCATCACAGGCATGTCAGGTGATACCCTTAGGTGGAAGTTGTTTCCCTTTTCTCTTGTAGAGGAGGCTAGACAATGGTACATACGTACCATAGCGAGTATGAATGGAAATTGGGGTCAGCTTAGAGATGAGTTTTGTCTCAAGTTTTTCCCTGAGTCCTGGCTTGTTGCTCTACGAAAGGATATCATCTGCTTTAGGCAGAATGAGAAGGAATCTATAGGTGCGGCTTGGGCTAGATTTTTACTTTTAGTAAAGTCCGGCCCTGTCCTATTGTTACCCGATTATGTGTTGCTTGAACACTTTTACTCAGGGCTCGACAAGGACCCCGCCTCTTACCTTGACATGACCGCTGGAGGGTCCTTCGCTCACAAGACTTTAGCCGAAGGCATGGAAATCTTAGAAATTATTAGCAAAAACACTTCCTTCGTAGCCGAGTCTACACCCACTCAAGAACAGCATAAGTCAAGTCATGAGGACATTCTAGCAGCTAAACCTGATCATTCACTATCCATACCCTTGGATTCGGCCCTAGAACCCTCTCCTGAACCACAAGTTTTGGAGAAAGAAGAAATTCGAACTCCAAAACTCCATTTCAAATTCGAGGACGATCCTTTTGAAGATCTTGAAAACACCTCGAACTATGTCTGCAAGAGGAGACCACCAGTTCCCATTGCTTCTACATACCCCATAGAAGCTGCCTTCTGTAGGGAAAATGTTAAGAAGTCAATGACCATTATGAGCAGCGAGCGGTTGAGAGAAATATAGCTGTCATCAGAAGTACTTCGGATTAGCTCCCCTCCTTCAACCTCCTTGCACCATAAAAGGAACCCAGGTAGACACCCTCTATAGTCCCACTTTTGGAGCCATCATCATCTCTAGCGAATGCACATTTCACCATTTGCGAGATGAGACATTGGTTCAAACTAACAAGTTCCAGACTCCCTCTAGAGAAATCTTGGAAGCGTATGGGACTTTGTAGAATGTGTCTATTAGACACAAGGACGTCGAAATAATCCTCAACTTTCATATAGTCGATGTCCAAGACTTCGATCTCTTAGTCGGCAACCCATCGAGAAATTTCTCACGAATGCTCCGACTCAAAATAAGCTCGAAGTCCATCTAGGGAAGGAGACTATTTTTGTCCAAATCGCTAAAGCCACAAACTCCATGACAGAACCGTCCCTTGATTCTGAACCAATTGAAGAGGTTAAGGGAATTCTCTTTGTTGACTCACCGAAATCTCTCCCTGAGAAAGATGATGAAGAATTCATCGAGGAGGATGAACCCGCCGAGCCCATATACATATCTGAGTTCGAGACTCCCCCTAGACCTCCGATTGAGTTTGAACCTCTTCCCTCTGGCCCCAAGAAAGTTGTTCTCGACCATGATCGAGATTCAACTACGATTTCCCACGATGAATCTCTTGAGATGGAGAATCCATGGGCCATGGAATTTGATGAGGCACCGACTCTGGAGTCCAAAGAAAAGGATTCCTTAGAGCATGAGAGTTTCATCCTTGAAGTTCCACAAGAACAATGCTCATTTGATGCCTCTCCAGAGTCAGGCACCCTTTGTGCCCCAAGCACACATGAGGACTACAACCACCTTAAGGTCCTCTCATGCAAAACTTTCAGAAGGCTGGTTGTAGATGCATATGTTTATCGCAAACATTGCAGATTTTGTGAATGCTCTATGGCACTAACCTTGCAGCCAAAACTTCATAACTCATCAACAATTGGTGATGAAAGTGGAACACATCACTAATGATTGCTGCAAGAGGATGTTCCCATGGTCGAGCTTATGACCATAAACAAAGCACTGCCGGGAGATAGCCCGGATTATCATTTATTTATTTCTCTCCAATAAAAGCAAGAGCATGCTCTAGGATAAAGCTTTCCTTCAGGTATTTTTGGTCGCTAACCATCTAAGGTGGAGATCGAAAAGAATCATGGATAGGTGATGCCTATGAACATGAGATCTACACCGACTACAACACCTCGATTTGTCTTAGCGGAGGAATGACTACAAAAGGAGACTTGAACTCCACACACTTGAGTTTTGTTGCCCAGCAATGCAAGCTCCAAGTGTGGGGAAGGTATGTGGGCACCCCGAGTAAGTTCTCTCGTACTAATTCATATCTAGGTTTGTAGATAGTGTTAGTTCCTGCATCTTGCACCATCAAAAAGAAAAACAAAAAAAAAATATGAGAGGAGTTTCCATGGTGATAATATTGAGTTCTCATCAACAAAACACCATGGTAAGTACTCTCAATGTACTGCTTTTGACTTTAAACAAAGCCTTGCCAGGTGGTCGCCCGAGGATCTCCAGAGTAAGTCTCATGGTGAGAGTAAAGTTTGGTTCTTAAAACCGACAGAGCCATTATTTCGTTTCCACCATCTCGTTGAATATAGCACTAGGTACAAGCACAAGTGTGGGGGAGATCTCGCAAGTTCATTAAGGCCCTACACATTCGAGATCTCCCACAAAGTTATCACACAACATCGATTGCGCCAACATCACAAGGGATAAGGCAATGACACCAGAGTCAGCCGGCCACCCGGTGGTTTGGCTGGATCACCATTGCCTTGACCCCCATCTTCTTCAACAACAATTCTATGTGCACCCTCTATTGCTCAACTCTCTTGATTCATGAGTTTGAATGAATTTTAAATCTGACTCACTAAAATCAAACTCAAAATGAATCAGTGTGTTCTACCTGCTCTACATGTTTCCTATGGTTTGTTTGCATATGTTTTATTCCATGCTTATCATCTTGATGCTTGTGAACAAAAATATTTAGGAAACAAGCTTATCTAAGTAGTTGACATTTGAGATATGGTTTGAATGATATGATCTTCACTCTTTGTTTTTTAAGTACTTGGGAACTTTATTTGAAAATTTGAAAAAAAAACTTGCAAAGCTCCTCTTTGATATGCCAAAGTCCTACCAAAGCCATATGATGATTTATCTTGAAAACCACATACACATATGCTGCTTGTCTTTGCTTTGAGCTTTGTCAAATTGTTGTGACCCTATAGAGAAATTTTTGTCATGCTTTCATGATCAAGATTCACGTGCACACCATATACCCCCTTGCTATACTTCTATGAGAAGTTAGCATTGTATCAACCCTCCATTCTACAAAATAAATGCTCCACAATATGTGTTGCTCTCTCTCTCTCTCCAGTTATTGTTAAAAAAAATGAGGCAAGGGTTATAAAAAAATGGACCCATGAAGGTCCATGAAAAAAAGAGAAAAAAAGAAAGAGACCCATGAAGGTCTTGAAAAGAGAGAGAGAGAGAGAGAAGAAGAAGACATAGCCATCTCTCAAAAGTATTCAAAGAGAGAGAGACCACACAAAAGGAGTTTCCATTCCATCCACCATAATCCATACTCGTGCACATCTTGATCTGATTATATGATTGTTGACGCTCACTAACGACCATTTCCAGATGTCAACTTGATCAGAAAATCATGAGAGTTTGTATTTCTTACATGCATCTTTATCCAATAAAGTCTCTAAACCACACTTCACCTTCTAGAAAATGCAAGTTGTGTTTTTGAACTAATATGCAGGTTGCAAGCACACTTTGGCCCAACTTAAAATCATAGAAATTATCAAAGCACCGATTCAGGCTTAGATGGACCAAAAGCGGCTCAAGAACCCAGCTCAGACAAGCCAAGATAGACCAAGACCAACATGGATCAGACAAGGA